>NC_139810.1:23417503-23535003 GCF_963457635.1 Microchirus variegatus
GTGGTTTCACAACAAAAAAAAAACCGAAACGGTTTAAATAGCTTTTAAAATCAATGTTAGTGGAAATATAAACCAACAAAAAGATAAGATTACAAAGCAAAACAAGGAGTTTTACAAGAACTGGCGATATTTCATCTGACAAATCTGTTACGTGAACAGAGAATTTGTGCAATTTTAAAGTGGAGACACGAATGAGAAATGATGCAGCTTAATATCAGTCTTCTTAATTAATCCCATGATATGTATACATACATAATGAGTGTGTTTTTGAGCGAGTAATCGAAGCCAGAAAAAAGCCTGTTTTTGGGTGCGTTTTCTTTTTTTTTTTTCTTTTTTAGAAAAAGATCTTTTAACTGATTACACAAACAACAACAACATTTCTATATTTCTATGTAGCAGAGCTGGAGAGCTGTAATCTTTAATGCATTTGTTTGATTGTTAGAAACTTTTCCAGGTGCTATGGTTTTTAGTATCTACAAAAAAAAAAAAACTGTTGCCGTATAAACAATTAAGACTTTGGATATGGATATCCTCCCTTCATTAACAACATAAATAAGGAAAACTAAATCTACAGACGGAAGAAAACCAACTCCAAAAAATACAGTGGAAATCTATACATTCATACAACACGACACATGGATATTTTTTTTACTTACACACATAAACTGGAAAATAAAAGTAAAATGGGGCTCACTCAGTGTATATCTGTGTCCTTCTCTGGGACAGAAAGCAGTCGCTCATGTATGGTTACATATGTCTGTACCAATAACACTGACTCCTACAGCACACACATGCAGCTTTCAGGGAACAAAGAGGTGAAAAAGAAGAAGAAGAGGAGGGCAGAAAGATGACTGTCAATCAGTAATAACCAATAATAATGATGAGAGTAACTCACTAACAGGTGTCCTGTGATGGAGAAGGGAAACACGCCTGTCACAGTCAACAATCAAGCAGCTGGTGTTGCTTTTCATAATACGTCTGCTCCGTCATGTGTCACACGTGTAAAAGACGATCGTCTCCCAGCAGCTGCACCGTTTAGTTTGCAGTCGTCGAGTCTGAGGACTGATGCGGTTTTTTGCAGCCGAAACCATTCTTGGTCAATCACGCAGAATAACTGCACTGGGTGACGGAGAGACGCCGAAGCTGGCTAAATGCCACACTCATCAAACTTAATTACTTTCATTATTTTTAGAAATCTCCGCCCTGGTGCTGCTTTGTGAGAACTTGACAGTTGGGTAAAGGTCATCCCCCCCCCCCCTCCGCTGCAGTTACCTCAGAACTGAGACACGATGACCTCGCTGAACCCAAGTCAAGTGAACAGACACTTTCATTCATTTTGTTTGATTTAGGAGAAGTAGGGAGGGGGAATGGGATCAATGCCAGTGCGACTCCTGTCAAAGTTGGGTGATTTGTGATTGTGAAAATAATTGTTAGCTGCAGCCATAAACTACATAAAAGCTGAGCTCTGCTTATTAGCTTTCTGTCTGAGTATGAATGATATCTTTTGGTGTTACTGATCAATACTTCTGTAATAACCTTTCGACATAATGTACATCAAGTGATCTGAACCTTAAAGAGTCTGTTTACAGCCTCTGGAAAACCTGACCAATCAAAGGGCAGGTGAGAAAGACAGAGGACGTTCCTATTGGCTGTCTCCTCCTCATCCACTTTTTCTTCTCTTTTCACCTCAGATTCAAAACTTAGAGGGAAGAATTTTGGGTGAAGCTGTGGTGCTCAGGCTAACCGCTAAAGTGATAGTGAGTACTGTTTGCTGGTGTATGTGTGGTATAGATCATTAAAATCTGTCCAGTAATTGACCCAACGACTAAGCCCCGCCCTCAAACACACACGGGCCAATCAATCAGAGACCTCCATAGAAAAGCACTGGTTGCTGTCACTTCTCTGTGGGTTTCTGGTGAACGCAACTTTGTGTCACTTTGCAGCAAACAATAACAACGCTAACTAATGTTAACTAATCACCTATAACAATATATTATGATTAGCTCAGCAGCTGTGCTGCTCATGATGTCATCATTTAAACCTCTGACACTTCTGCTGATATGGACAAGCTACGTATCGTTAGCTCAGTTCAACGCACATTAAAAACAACATTTTCAAATTAGTCAAACACACTAAGCATGTTATAAAAGCACCCACACTGTGCAACGGTAAAAGATCGGTATTCAAAGACAACATAACTAAACTAAAACTAAACTCTATAAAAGCCCAGAGTCCACAGGAGTTCATTTGTGTATTTGTACACATTAGTCACTACGACTTTCATTTGAGGCATAAAACTCCAATGTACAGCACAGAGGGGGGTGGGACTTAGACACGGGTCAATTATGGTGGAATCTGAGTGTAATTGTCAGGTGTGTGTGCTTCTTTAGTATGCCTCGGTCCTGTAGCTTTGGTGGGCATCGGATGTGAGCTGGGTGGTTTCTGAAGCGGAGGATGGCTGCAACACAATTGGTTCCCCATCTGAGAATGAAACACAAACACACACATTAGGAAGCATGCAACCCAAAACAATGTTATATTAGTTATATAAATACAAAATAAGTGCTTAAAAAGTAATCCGCTCTTGGTCGAAGCGTTGCGAGCCTCAGCGCAGGGCTTACCTCTCTCGTCAGCGGTCATCTGGGCCTCCAGGTCTTCAGGCGAGACATAGAACTCAGGATCCTGGTCCATGGGTGGCCGAGGTTTACATTTACCACAGCAACAGTTACAGCAGCAACACAGGCAACAGCAGAAATAACAACCTGTGGCCATGCAGCAGAACACGAACAAGGCCTGTGGGATACACAAGGGAGGGAGAACAAACATGTTTCACATATCTATACACTGTTACTGCAGCTTGGTCTATGGCATGTAGTGTCATTTCATAATATAATCACACTAAATAATTTTTATTATTAACTTGCAGCTAACTTGGCGAACCTGTTTCCAAAGGTAAGCTAGCAAGGCTACGATTAGCATTAGCAACCTCATTATGCACAACGCAAATGTTTTAATTAATTTTTCGTGGCTGGTCATAACAGCTAGCTACGCTAATGCTAATAAAAAATGAAAACATTTGCATTGTGCCTAATGAGGTTGCTAATGCTAATCGTAGCCTTGCTAGCTTACCTTTGGAAACAGGTTCGCCCAAGTTAGCTTCAAGTTAATAATAAAAATCTTAGTTAGTCTTTACATTTACGTTCATTATTCTTATTTCTACATGTTTTTTAATAAAAGAGATAAAGGCCATTTTTCTGTTGAAAATATGGTCTTTGTTTAAATTACTCTTTTTGCTATTGTAAAAGACACATAGACAGAAAACAACACCAGAACAGCACTAATATGACTGCATGACTGCACATTCCATCAAAAACACAGCCCACAGGACCATGTTTCTCCCACCGTACCTTTGCCCACCAGCTGGACAAAACAAAGTAGGTGTTGACGTTCTCCTCTCCAAACTGCTCTGCGACATATAGCCCCAGCGAGCCGTATTTATCATAGATGTTCTTCTTGGTAGTGTCAGCCAGTATAGAGTGAGCGTTGTTGATTTCCTTAAACTTCTCAGCTGCGTCTGGGTTGTCTGGGTTCTTGTCTGGGTGAAACTTCAACGCCAGTTTCCTGTAAAGAAGAACACGGGGAATGAAGGACTTGGAAACAACACCGTGACGCCATGACAATAGCATGTGTTCCTGTCAGTCAGTTTAATGCAACACTGTTGAGAGTGTAGCGGAACACTGCTGTATGAAACAGATTAGCTCAATTACGTAATTGACTATTATAATGATCCATCCTTCATCTACGGCTTGTCCTTGTCTGTTCCTTACAGAGATTTCTTCCCGTTTAAAGGCAGTTTTTTCTCTCCACTGATACCAAGCACTTACTCATTGTGTTCTTGTTGGGTTTCTCTCTAATAATTGTGTTTCTACTGCAGAAAGAAGAGAACACATCTCGCTATTGAGTGTGCACCTGTTCACACACACACTTCTGCAGGAGCATCTGGATATATTTTCATAATGTGGACTCATGAGACCAACACAGATGCTAGATTTATTAGCTCACCTCACAATCATTTGTATCTAGAAAAAAACCAAGCTGTGTTTTATCGCACACCCACTTGCAAATCATTAAATTAACTCAATTTCTGGATCAATTTGAAGAGTTACAGGTATACAACGCCCTCTAGCGGTGTAAAAACGAACAAATGACTTTTGAAGTCCCTGGTGGGGAAGGTTCTACCTGTAACATTTCTTGATGTCCTCAGTAGTAGCGTTCTTGTCGACTCCCAGCACAACGTACAGTGATTCTCCTGATGTGGAGAGAGTTCTCTGTCTCTGGTGGTCCATGGTCTCTTACTCTCTCTCTCTCACTTGCTCCCTCAGTAATAAAACGTCTCACCCCGTCACACCTGTCAGGTACAAAGACAAACAGGGAATTAGCACAAACGATGACACAAACGAGTTGGAGATTAAATTTAAATTATTGTGTTTACCATTTACTTAACTCCATTTTTGCACATATTTTAGGTTGAAAAAAAAATCTACAGATTTATCTGCTTTGTCTATAGATGTCTAAATGCTCCCTACAATGAAAGATGACATCTTCAAAATGTCGTGTTCTAAAGTGAAATATAGAAACAGGCAACAACAATCATTTGGTATTTTTTTGTGAATGAATGAATGAATGAATGCCTTTCTTGGTCATACAACATGACACTATGGACTTATGGACAGACAAGGCATCTGAAAATGTTATTTTTTTCAATAGTAGCTGCTGCTTGATTGACAAAATGATTAGTTCAAGAAATTAAGCCTCAGACACAAAACAGAAAAAAGTTATGGTTTTGCCATAATTATTATCACCACACAAAATTCAGACAGCGTAAACAGAACTGAAGCTCTGTCACAAAGAGGCCTCCTGTCATCAGTTGGCAGAGGTCTACAAATATATTAGAGAGAAGAGAGAACAGAGACATTTTCTGAGGGTAAAATGAGTAACAGACAGTGACATCTACACCTGGTAATACTTCTTTCTATTAAAGTTTAATTTTTCTAAAGTATTTCAAGTCACTATGAGGTCATTTTTGCTACAGCAAACGGCAAATAAAGTAAGACTGATAACATTTAACCATCTAAATTATAGAAGGCTTCTTATCCAGTAGTTACATAGTCACATAAACTTTTTTTTGTCTCAAAGTTCAGTGTAAGAAATGACTTATTACTTCACCACTGCAAATATCCATATCTAAGATGCTCCATTTCTAGTATCTGTGGTTCTTTTTCATGATACTGCTGATATACTGTAGATTGTATGTTTATAGCATGCAGTGTTAGCCGTATACTCAAACGCACAATATAAACAATTAAAATATTTTAAGTGTAGTAAAAAATATAAACGGCACCATAGTCTGTTCACTGATTGAAGACATGATGGAAAATAACACCAGCTGTAGGGTAACATGGTTTATGTGTACATGATCAGAAACTTCCGACAGGGAACTTTGGTACAGTGAACTTTGAACTGCAGAGGGCAGTATTGCACCTCTTAGTGTACAGCCTGCTGGAACTTAATGGAAAAAGAAGGGGAAGGAGGAGAAGTAAGCTGATTATAACCCACGCAAGAGTTCCGAGAACAAACTGGCAGCTAAAATCAGGAACTACTTATATCATTAATCTGTATTTTTTTATATACTTATGGCGTAAGTTCAGGATTTCTGAATGTGGAAGGAAATCCACACATAGGCATTTGAACTTGACAGCAACTGCACCTCCGTGCTGGCTGATGCAACCCTGTCAGACAGCAGGTGTAATGGGGGTTAGCAGGCATAAGCCAATTCACCTTTACAGACACTAAACCAGACTGCTAGACTTAAATTAACAACAGGATACTGAGCTTCACACTGGACCTGCACCTTTGTGATGAGCAATAATAAACACTGTGATTCATGAGCACCACGTTGCAATAGTAGAATGATTTCCCTCTCAGGCATTTAGATAAGCTTTACACATGTAATAAAACATAACATGTGGTCGGCCATTAAGGAGATTTTAAGGGTTACAATGTTTGATTTTATTCTAGCTTTTGCATTAGTTACAAATTAATTTTTTATAGCTTGTCAGATTTGCTCAGTCTTTTGTTCCAGCAAGGTTGAAGACATTATCTTCAACCTTTAGCTACAATATCAGCCATGTTGATAACGATGATGATGATGACGTGTTTGTATGTTGTTACCTCTTTTACCACTTTTTCTGACTAAAACACTGACCATGTCGTGACCAGTAGTCCTCATAATGAGATAGAACCTCATTTCTGAGGAAATTGTTAGGCTTCGGGCTAAGATTTGAAATGTGATTAGAGTAAAATTAAGGTTAGGAATTAACTGGCTGTGGTTAATGCTAGGGATAGTGCTTGGTTTTTTGGTTACTGAAGTCAATGGAGAGTCCTTAAAGGATAGTTGTGCAAACATGCATGTATGTGTGTGTGTGTGTGTGTGTGTGTGTGTGTGTGTGGCTGTGACTGGGAGGAGGTCACTGTTAGGAGATTTGAGAATAATCTTGAATAAACAAGAAGTGAAAAAGGAAGTGTGCATGAGGACACTGTCTGGAAATATACACCTTATACAAACAAACTGTGGGGATATTTTCTATTCCCTTTCTAATTATGTGTTATCAATTCTATTAATAACACAACTCTATAATAAAGTACAGAGTCAGCCATTTGTTTCTCTAAAGCTCTATATAGCACCAAATGGCTGCTATTGCCATGGCAACCCCACAATGCTGAGAAAATGCCATGCCTCACAGCAGATTGATTTAACACATCCCTAAATCCAATCCACTACTATGCTTTGGAATAACCAGTCACAACACAGATAAACCTCCCACGTGACTGAGATTAAACCAATGAGGGCGATCCATCTGTACACCAGGGATTACCAAGATACTACATGGAGGGATGACGTGTGAGTGTGCATGTGTGCTTACGCCTGGCTGGAGCAGTGACAGAGCTAAAAGAGACATTTATTGGAACGTACAGAGAGACGGTGAAAATGAACACATGCTGTAGTGAGGATGACACCACGCCATCTGTGTCTTCAAGAGTGAGACTGAATGTACGCTTTTACACCCGAGTCTTCCGTTTGATTTGATTTTGTTCAGGTTTATCGTATAAAGGTTTCTCACTGAGCTACAAAGCTATAATAATCTGAGCTCACTGGGCTGCACACTCATCTGTAACCCCCGCTGCTTTTCTTTATTCTGAGTAACCTACTCCGCTGGTTGCAAAAATAACTTTGTTTGAAGTATGGAAAAAATGATCCTGCTTCTTACTTGATTTAAAACATTTTCCTGAGGAATTGATGACTCAGGAGAGAGGTCTCCCTAGTTTCAGGTCATGTAAATCATTTTAGATGATGAATTAGTCTCAGGGCACCACCATCTTTGTTGTTTTAATGTCTGTCAAAGTCTGTGATTATTGGCATTTGGATTGGAATGACATGACATGAAAGTTGGCCTTATATACAGTGTAAGCATATATAAGTCTTAGTTTAACTTATACAATATGTCTACGTAATACTTTAGGAAGTCTTGAATAAACCTAGCTTTTAATCAGGTTCCAATCTAGAGCTCAGAGAGTCAGGGCCATGCTACTGTCCAAGTGTAAGTCACTCAGAAGCTGTCATATTTTTTCCCCCCAGAAACATTATCATTAATTTAAAACTGCATACCAGTTTCTGGATGTGTTCCAATTAAGTGATTATACTGTATGATCATTACAGTATTGCTAAAACTATAATACCAATGGACTTTTGTACTGCATGAGGTGACACCAGGGCAAATCAGGTACAAGTTGAAAATATATATAAAATCCTCTGCCACATTAAACATTTCTGTATAGTGATTGTTAGGTTTAGAACTATCTTACTAACTTTTTTTTTTTTTAATTACTGTGCTGATTGATCATAGTTGCTAATAAATATTCATTGATACTCAAATCTTAGACTTCAACTAACTTATGGGAGTGGTAAACAGTCACTCACTGCTACCTTTTCCTTTGTCCAATCAAAATTAAAGTACTGTAATATCAGTAAGTGCTGACTTTAACGTTGCTGCTAATGTTTTTTGTTTAATTAAGCCGTTTGTCTATGACGGATCATCGCTGCTCCCAGTCATGAGGAGAGATCTGTGTGTGTCTCTGTGACAGTCTGATGTCTGTCTGTGCGGGGCTAGCACTCACTCTCTCACACTCTAGGGCAGCGAGAATCCCACAGACACAGGCCTGTACAAGCTATCTCATCAAACACCTAAAGTCCATCACGTTCAGACTAAAAATGCACAGTGTTCGGCGGCTTAGCCCGAAGCACGTCTCCCGTGTCCCCCTGTTATGCTAGGAGGAACCCATGATGAGTCACTGAAACATTGCAAATGCAAACATGAGCTAATAGTCAGTTAAAAGATAAACTATCTGTTAATGTGGTCTGTCCGAAAGGGTTCCAACACCTGTCATTCAGAAAACATAAATATTTTATATGTATTGACCGAGTCTGAGCACAGACCTCTTTCAAGAGTTAATTAAAATAAAATGAATGGCCAAATTGAATTTATGAACATTTATCCATGTTACTAGGGATGACACAATACCACTTTTTCCATGTCTAATACACATATGACAAACTAGAGTATCTGCTGATACCGAAATCAGTCCAATACAGTCATTTTAGACCTTATAAAAACTATGAAGCGTTTACACTGTGTGAATGTGATATACAGGATTTCTGACTGGTATTGAATTTTACATTTTATGTTATAAATAGGTATTCAGTTTGCTGTTCCTTTCTTGTATCATAAGAGTAACTGGAACTGGCAGTGTGTTCTCTAAAACATGATTGTTAATAAGCATATTAAAACATTCTGTAAAGAAATATTTTCTCTAATTAAAATAAAAGTCTCAAATAACTGCATCAAAATAGAAGCATTTTAGTTCTCCTAAAAAAAATAGTTAATTATTTATTCATTTTATCCATTCTACTAAAAAGAACCAATAAGAATACTGTTACAGCACCATATGAATTTGTGGTGTCAAAGAAAAGTAGTAGTAGTTTTAATATCTGACATTCCGAGTCAAGGAAACTCAGAACTAAATTGTTGCAGAAAAACAGCAAAATCAGGGAAAGCGTGCAGCGTCGCTTACCAGCCAAGCAGCTCAGGCTTCAAGTGACTCAGCATCACGTGCATGGCACAGTAACACTAACACTAATTGTTGCCATGAAATCAAAGCTGGATTCAGACATTCCTTGAATTAGCAGCGATTTAAGCGATGCTCACCGATCTGTTTTACAATTTACACGACAAGTAAAGCACATTCTTATTGTAACTTGCTGTATGTGACCTTTTTTCATGCTAAATGTTCAATTTCTGCCAAAGATGGCACTGTCTCCATTGTATATACACATAATGACTTGATGCCTGCTTGAATAATAAAGCTAAAACAACATATAAAGAGACAGTAAGTTTGCAATACCTGGCTCTTTTGGAACTGTACAGTATACTGAACTGTGTACATGAATTGAATACACTTACATCTTCAGGAAATTAGAGGAAGGAAGTGACTCAATAATGGGGAAAAAAATGTGGCAAACACTTGATGCATCACATCATGTGCTTTGTGTGTTGGGGAAGTGAGCACTGACGTTCTAACCATTAAAACAGCGTGACCGCTTTTCTGGCTTTGCTGAATGCTTGGTGTTTATTTGTCCACAGGATCCACTTCACTGTGATGTGAGTGAGCCCACATGAAGGTACGCAGATGGAATTGGGGCATTTTTTTTCAACATTAATTAATGCTGGCATCAGAAGTAGTCAGATTGATGCTGTAAAGGGCAGGCATGGCAGAAGAAACACTAATGCTATTGTGTCACACATCATGTGCTCAGAAAATCACTCTGTAGCAGCAATATGTGGCATTTGTTTGGTTCAGAATTAACAAGCAAAGCCTGCAACTGAATGGAAACATGACTGACCTCTGAATCAAAGAATGGAATACTCACTATTTGTATAAACGCAAAAAATATTCACCCCTGAATACCTGGACAATCAAACCTTCTGGAAACACGACTGACCTCTAAATAGAAAGGAGCTACAGGTGGCTGAGACAATAAGACATGACCGTGTTCCCCTAGTCTGAACTTTTTCACTTTTACTGCTGCTCAGTGAAGGCATGGATCATTAGCAGGCTTTGGTCACTACATGTATACATCCAGCTTTTAACATCCGTCTACAGTTCACCTGAAAAAAAAAAAAAAAACACAACCCCACACATGCCTTCAGTTTATCATCGCTACTTTGGCAGGCAACCAATTTATCTATCAACAGTTTTTTTTCAATTGGCTGGTATATTCAAATTGTGCCACAAGAGCCAAAAGACAAAACAACAGATTTCTTTAATCTTTTTAGTAAGAAAAAACTACCAGAATACCAGAATATATTAACTCCTCTCATCACCCTTGTTACATGATCACGCATTTCGCACTGCTCCCTCTCTCTTTCAACATTACACCTTTATCATCACTTCCTCGTGAACTTGTCAGACCATCTCTTGCTCTCTTTCCTCATTCTTAGATGGATGACAATGTATTTTTTCCTCTTGCCCCATTTTAAACATGATTCTTGTCTTCTCCTTCAATGTCTTTAAAGCTTTAGCTCAAATGTAGTCTGCTTCGCATGCGTCCTCTTCTTCCTCCTGATTTCTCCATATAAATTTGCAACAGTATTAGAACATGATCGATGCATTATTGAATTAATGCTGATACATCTAAAAAAAATGTGTTTTCTACAGCCAACTTTGCTTTATAAATATTTGTAAATATGGATGACAGACATCATTTAAAAAGAAAAGAAAGAAATTGTAATTGTTGACATCATTATCATATAATCACCAACAGCAGCCACACCATCCTCCACAGCTCCTTCCTCACCACTCAGATGATAATCTTTAAGTGGTCCTCCGGGAACCAGAGCTAAACTTATGGAACGGATTAACAAATACTGCTTTAATAAAAGAGCAAAATCACCAGTCTAAGTCTTCCTCAGGGACCCAATTGGATCACAATGACTATGAATACTGAAAAGGCAACAATGACACAGAAAGACATATGAATATTCTCACATTACCCTCACTTGGTGTCCTGAGGTTATATGCAAATCAAGGTTCACACCGAAATACAAACAGAGAGACGAACAGTTACAGAAGTAAGTCAGTCAGGTTGTTGACTGTGTGCAGCTCCATATTCATTCAATTAGCTCGGGTTACAGTCAGACACACACGCACTCAAACGCACATGCAGCCCCCTGACCATCAATAGCTTGTAATGTGACCAGGACCTCATTGTCATAGCACAGTAAATACAGCTGTCTCTCTGACACACACACACGCATGCACACACACACAAACACACGACACATTTATGTCAGATGCGTGGGAGCATTTGGAGAATTGTTACACTGTAAAAAATGGGAAATACGTTGGTTTATATATATATATACATATATATATGTATATATATATATATATATATGAAGTAGTGGAATGTTGTTTGGCTGTTAGGTTAGGCCTTGTGGATTATCTTGAAAGTGGAACTGAAAGTCAGGCTACCTTTGACTTAGTTGTTATCATGCTGTGTGATCATCAGACATGAACTCAGAGTACAACGATTATGCACATTATTCATAGCACATGTTACCTCCTGTATACAGTTCTGTACACAAACCCTGGCACAGAGATTCGCCGATGCTCACAGGCCGATCCAATTCATTAGCTGATGTCGAATCGGCCGTCTCAAAGGACACACAGGATGTGTGCTAACCAGACTGTGTAAGACATTACAGTAATGACATGGATACTGCCAAGTTAGCGCTGACTGAGCAAACCTTTGACATGTAAAATAAAAGACAGAAAATGTGACGCTGCTGGAGAAGGACCATTGATGGTGAATATTTGACAGCCCAACGTGACTTTCGATCATAGGCCTGTTACACCGCACTGTTTAAAGAACACACTCATGACAAGACTCATGACCTGGTGGTAAGCGGCTACCCTATCTGGTTAAAAACAAAACAGGAATCTGTGGTTTCTAGGCTTATGATATACTGCATAGCTTCATACTTGGGGAACCATGTATAGTTTTACCATTTTATTTACTTACAGTGAGACAAATTAAATGCATTTTGCCATTTTACATGCTCATGAAGAACCAAGTAACAGCGAGCTCAAGCAGCAGCAATTTAAGAATGACACAGGCCTCTAAAGATGATTCACCGCTAAAGTAAAACTACATTACAGTACATACATTCACTGAAATGTTACACTTTAATATATTCATCTGTTTATGTACATGCAGTAGTGATGCGACTCCCAATTGCACGAACATGGTTGTAACATACATACGTACACTGGTGTTAGTCAGGTAAAACAATAATTTATTTTTCTAATGTTATGTGAACCTACCGACTAATGATTACACTTTATAAAAACTAATAAGCAGCAAAATTCGGGTCAACTGGCCATAAATCAAGTGGCTGCTGTGTGCGCAAAGCTCAGATCCCATGATCCTCTAGTACTGTTGTGATTCTAACGTGGTAGACTGAATACGAACCAGCACGTCAGCCTTCCTACATGAGGATACAAATATCAATACCTAATACCAGTGAGCCAAAGTAGGAATCAGCTGGGGGATAATTTTAGGTTTTCAAGGGCTGCAGCATTGACACCAACAGGAAACTGTTACACAAGCACCACAGCCAAATGACGCTTGAGAAGTTTAGTACGGGCACAACAAAATAGACTAATGACACAGCTGTTTCCAAGCATTAATAATTCATCTCTTTAGATTTGCATAGGCTTCAACACCACCTTTCCAAAAATGGATAATTATTTAACAACCAAAACCAAATAAAACATTGGACAATTAACATTATTACATATTTTGCCACATATTAAATTATATATACTAGCAATATCATAGAAAATATATTAAAAAGTACTCCAATTTGCTGGATGAGAACATCCACCCAGAAGCAACAATAGATATATTGTTACTTCCAAACAGCCACAGTGGGGAGAACTTGGCGAGTTGAAAAAAAGTATCAGTTTGAATGGAAGGCTCTGGGAAAATGACCGTAGTCCTCATTTGATTTAAAACAGAAATAAACATTTTCGCAAGGAGTAGATGGTTGAGTTAAGGGTCTTCTTCAAAAACAAAGGGTGTTCCCGTTTAAAGTAACGTAGAAGATTAAGCATGATGGCACATACGAGTACGTGGACAAGACACCAGTGCGATTGACAGCATGTATCGTCCAATAGGTGCCTGGCTGCAGGTGGTGTCTGTGAATTTACGGTTGCAAAGCCCTAATTTGGTGCTGGCCAAAAGACAAATCTCGAGGATTATTATTCTTATGATGTCATTACCTGTTTTCACAAGAGTAATAAATGGAGTAATTGGTATTGGGCAAAAAAGAAGCTATTGTCCTTAAAGGTGAACTGAACGACATTACGCTTTTATTGTAGCTGCAGTGTGACTCCCCCCCGACTCCTCTGTTATCTAGATGTAACCTGATTTAATGTGACTGGCCTTCATGAGTCACCGATGACCACGTCTACCAGAGCTCTTAGTGGTGACATCATTAACCATCTTTTGTTTCAATTTACTCATACAATACACATACAAAGCAGCTGACTCGGACAGATCATATGCTTTGGTTAAATGTTTACCAGGTTATGTGCAGTAAAACAGAACTGATCAACGATATGAATTTTTAATTCTCCAACTTGTTTGAAAAGGACACTCGTTAATGCAACATACGCATCATTTAAGTACTTGATGATGAAAACATAATGGATCACATTTCAGAATTCACTGAGGCTTTAGGCTGAATTACAGGGTCTGTTCAAACACTCTTCCATCTGTCTGGTTGGAGATGCACTGCTCCAGATAATATCATGCTCTAAATGGGCTTGGACAATATCTGGACATGGACAACCACAGTATGGTTAGATACTGACTCACATTAGAGTGGACTGCAAATGCAGGGTCATATTTTTCTCATGATCAATATTTCAAGAGACTATTTCATACAAATGGAAACACACAAACTATAAAGATACAGTTCAAAAGAGTCCAGCCTGACTGGACTTTACTATGGAGCAATATTTGGACTTATATCTTATTAAAAGGACTTCAACTGCTAAAGCTTCAAATAGTTAGGACAACCAGGGCCAAAACGATAACGTTTTATGAATTGAACATGTTCTGCCATGACATCACACATTCACTCTCAGCCAATTCACCACCTGCCACTGCCGAGTCACATCATTTAGGGACAGAAAAAAAGACAACCGTTCCAATACAGCGATTTCAGATTCACGAGTAAGCAAACCAGTATTAGAATCCCCCACACTATGGACAATAAAACACAAATAATTCTGTGTATTTAGTTCCCATCGACTTGGGAATGAAGTTGCATCTGTCTCTCCATTAGAGATAATCATTTAAAAAACACACACACACACATTGTTCCCTCACTTGGCTACAATCAGCAAATCCGGATTTATCCTGTAGTGTCTTCTCACCCCAGACTAAATCGGTCATGTATGAACCCACAATAATCCACATGACGCCCCAGGTTCTGAATCGACGCCACTGCTTTAAACGCACGTCTCTCGGTTCGTTTCATTTTCAGAACTTGAACATATCGGTCGGCTCGACAACCAAAGCAGATAATCTAGGCACCGCGCACACACACAGCATCCATGTTAGTTAGCACTTCCATAGCATCGCTTTCCCGGAGCGATGTGCCTGGTTTGAATTAGGCAGCTAGCACTTAGCTTGCTAACTAATCCAAGGGCAGCAAAGCTGACTAATGTTAGCACCCTCGCTAACTGTGCGCGTTTCTTACCTTTTGTTAAACCACGGGCAGACTGGCTCCTCTACTTCTTTTAAACGAAGCGAGTTTTACGCTACTCGCATCCCAGTTTGGCTTTCCTCTCCGCCGCTAAATCATTCAAAACAGCCGGTAGTACGGCCACAACGTACAGCTACAACGGGAGGTAACAAACTGTCAATCCGAGCTCAGCAGTCGAACGGAATCCCTCCCACTCTCCGTTTGCGCGCTCCCGCCCACAGCAGGCGCGGCCACGACATAACAGGAAGTTAACGACGTTACTAGCGAGCGACGAAAGGGAGAGAAAAGACTTGTCCGTCAACTCCGCTTTTATAAACTTCAGGTTTGTGAACGCGATTCATTGGTAAACATTCAATTCACACGCTTCTGCAAGACGATCGTTTTCCGTACACAAAGTTCACTGGTGTTTATATATTTTAAACAAGGGAAGCTTTGTCAATCGGAACACTTTGGCCTTGGTCGCTTGATGGTTTAGCCTCGTCATGGGCTAATGTTAGCATTGGAAGCGAGAACTCCACACGGCTAGCAGTGACTTTTGTTAGCTTCGTTTTCAAATATTATTGTATGTATGTATATATATATATATATATATATATATATACATACATACATACATACATACATACATACATACACACATATGTATGTTTGTGTGTATATAATGTGTATATATATATATGTACAAATATATTACAAGTATGCATACTTGTACTTACTATTTGAATGATTATTCATATATATGTGTGTATGTATATATTATTGCATTGCAAATCAAATGTGGATCACTGAAGACACAGGTGATTCTCTGTGGCGAACCTGAGGGTAAAAGCTGAAAGACAGAAAAAAAAGTATATCATTTTTATACATTTTTATTTTTCTTCTTCTCAGTGATCGGATCAGTTCGCGTAAAGATCTGAACATGTCGTCAGGTGCTCTCTTTCCAAGCTTGGTGAGCGGCTCCAGGGGAAGCTCCAGCAAGTATCTGGTGGAGTTTCGTGCTGGTAAAATGACCCTGAAAGGAAATGTAGTGACACCGGACAAACGCAAAGGTACGGTGTACGTCCAGCAGTCTGACGACTCCCTGATTCACTTCTGCTGGAAGGACAGGACGACTGGTAATGTTGATGATGTGAGTAACATAACTTTTTTTAATCATAAAACCATAAGACAAAAAAAACAACCGTCAGTGAGTGTGGACCCCATTTCTGACTTCACAAACCTGAAGTAATCGGTGTAGCTTGGTTTTATCATGTTTTGTCCTTCATGCTCCAGGACCTCATCATTTTCCCAGACGACTGTGAATTTAAGAGGGTGAGTCAGTGCACCACCGGACGTGTCTATGTGCTGAAGTTTAAAGCAGGCTCCAAGAGACTGTTCTTCTGGATGCAGGTGAGAGAAAGATGCTCCTAATGTACTTTTTAAGGGGAAAAGAACACGGGGATGTCTGTATTTTAATTCTAAATAAACATTGATGAAAGGGATCAAAGTGCACTTCATTGTTAAACTTCCTTGTTTTGTGCACATTAAGAAAGACAGCACATTTAGCACTTGTTTCAAGAATTTCTTTTATGTTTTTTTTATTAATCAGGAGCCTAAGACGGACAAAGATGAGGAACACTGTCGTAAGGTGAATGAGTACTTGAATAATCCCCCAATCCCTGGAGCACCAGGTAGCGGAGGCGGCAGTGGCCATGAGCTCTCTGCTCTCGGAGGAGAGGGAAGTCTGCAAAACCTGCTGGGAAATATGAGCCACAACCAGCTGATGCAGCTGATTGGACCAACCGGTCTAGGTGGACTAGGTGGATTGGGTGAGCACAGTTTAAACTCTCTAACACACACACACAAGAGTTTTGGCAACAAAGTTTAAACCACATCATTGGAAACATTAAACTGTCAGTGATAGCCCTGAAAAAGTAAATTAAATAACTCATCATAAAACTGAAATAATATTACATTGTCCTTCCACTCTGCCCAATATGTATGAATTAAAGAAAGTTTGTGACATTTTTTGATTTGTTTGTGTTTGTCCAAGGTGGTCTGGGAGCTCTTGCAGGACCAGGTCTTGCCAATTTACTTGGTGGTGGAGGACCTGCTACAAGCAGCTCCTCATCCAGGTGAGAGTGAACATTTACCTTCTTTGATAAAGTCCACGTAAGTCCCATTTCTTACCTTAACTTGGTCCTTTTCTGCCCTCCAGTTCTCGTAGCCAGTCTGCAGCAGCCACTCCTTCATCAGGCGCAGCACCGAGACAGAGCTCCTCTCAAGCCCCCACTACTCCTGTGACTCCTGCTGCCTCAGCTGTGTCGCCTTCCACACCAGGTACATTAAATACAGTGCTGTGTCATTGTGTGGCCCATGAGTGCAGTGCACTTCTCCCTCTCTTGTGCGAGACCCCATGCTGCAGTGACATAATAACAAATGTGCACCTTATGTGACCTTTTAAAGAAAATCCAGTGTTTTTTTTTATTATTATTACCAGTTTATTCACATTGTGTGACTGAAGAGCTCTTCACGCCTCCTTTATGCAGCCGCTGCTCAGACTCCTGTTGCCCCAGCATCTGCTGGAAGTCCTTCACCCCATCAGCCCATTCAGCTTAGTGACCTTCAGAACATTCTCGCCACCATGAATGTCCCAGCGGCGGCTGCTCAGGGATCAGCAGGTAGGAGTCTGAGCTGATAGAATAGAGAGTGATTTTTGGTATGAAGCATCATTAAAATGAAGGAAATAAAAGGAGACAGAACAACCACCAACAGAACCTTCTCTCCTCTCCAGTGGACCTAGCAAGCGTTTGCACCCCAGAGATGATGGCTCCCATCCTGGCTAATGCTGAGGTCCAGCAGAGGCTCCTGCCCTTCCTTCCCAGTGGTGACAGTTTACCGCAGAGTACGGAGGAGATTCAGAACACGCTCAACTCACCTCAGTTCCAGCAGGTAGGAAAGAAGACCAATGCAAAGTGTCTCTACTGTAGGGATTGTGACCTGCAACCTTTGGCAGCACAAGTGTAAGACAAAAGATATCACAAGATCCCTGCTAATTAGGGTAGAACATGAGACAAAACATAATGCAGATGGATACCGGTCATCTTTATGTTAACAGTAAATATAACCTAGTCACACAAGTTGTTTAATGAAGACAAATATATTCATTCATTAGCTCTTTAATGATATCAGACCGGTTACTGTAATTTTTTTTCTCTCTCCTCCTTCAGTCGATGAGCATGTTCAGCAGTGCCTTGGCCTCCGGGCAGCTTGGCCCCCTCATGAGTCAGTTTGGTCTGCCGGCAGACGCTGTGGACGCTGCCAACAGAGGAGGTGAGACACACGCGCTACACTGTTTTGAGCTACTGGGCTTTTTTCCATCACGAAATCCAAGTGACTAAAGTCAATAACTACACGACTATTTTGTCATTCAGCAAATTAGATTGGCTTTAGTGAAACTGACTATTGTCACTTTCTAAATTGTGTGTGCTCCTGCAGAATGTAATGTTTTAATTAAAGGAACCTCTGCGTTTAATAATATGATTTAATTACTTACAATTACTACCAAAGTGACATTTAATGCCGTACGATACAACAGTGTTTTTATGACCATTTCTGTTATTAATTACATATCTGCCTGTGTCTGCTTCCCAGATGTGGAGGCGTTTGCCAAAGCCATGCAGGACAGTAAAGGAGACTCAAAAGAGAATAAAGATGACGACGAGGACATGAGTCTGGATTAGAGTCCAACCCTGCTGATCCTCCGCTGAGTCTATGAACTCCTGCGATTCCTTATCACCTCTATATTTCAGTACATTTTCCTTTAACCTCCTTCTTTTCATTGTTTTCTCTCTATTATTTTGTTCTATACCAAAGGCAGCACTCTGCTCCCACTCAGGATGAACATGACCAAATTGGCAGAGCCGTAAAAAACAAACCAAGTTAGGCCAGTCTGTTTAACTGTGTAACAGCTGTTTTGTTCTGACCAGTAGTTGTACTCTGAGAGGAGAGAGGCAGTTTTAAAAAGAATCGTGGGGGGATTAGATTGGGACTAAGAGCCTTATGTTTGATTTTTTTTTCTTTCTCCATTTCTGTTGCCACAGAAACGAGTGTGGATAAATTCATGCTCTTCTGTGATTCACTCATAATAAAAAAAAATAATCATACTGACATGGACAACGCAAGTAAGGGGTCTTTTTTTTTGGTGAACAGAAAGGAGAAGTGCAGATTGTATGAAAAAAAACAACTTTATTTATAAATGCATTTACAACACGTGAGTGAGGAGTGGGGGGGGAAAGCTTATTCTCTCTGAGATCTTTTTATAAGTGGTTATATAACATACACGCTTAACACACATTTGGTACATTGTTTACATTAGCAACAGACGAGAGATGAACAAGTTTGACAGGCACATCATGTAATAATGGGTATGTCGTTAACCACTTTAAAATACCACTTCAAAAATGTTTAATGTGTCCGTCTTTGTGTCTCAGACTAAATAAGTTCCGTCCTTCGAGGACATTTCTCAAACCTAAGTGTTCACAGTGTACTGACTCAGTAGGTATTAACATTCTCTGCTAGAGATGCACAATACATGGCTATGTACACATCCTGTACTTCAATAGATTCAATGTTCTTTTGGAGCTGTGAGACCAAATCCAAGTTATTTGTTTTTTTAAAAAAGCAAGACATTTCACGCTGTATGGTCTTTATTTACAATATACTACACATTTCAGACTTGATTCAAGATTGATACGATTCGGTATTTGAAGTCTCGTGTCAGTGCATCTCTATGTGCAGTTGTCACTGTCGTAGCACCCTGTAGCACAAAAACAACAAACCAAGTTCTATAGCGACGGCAAATTATAAAATATATATTTTTTCTCAAAATATACAATAAATATTAATATATATTTTAAATTAGCTACAGTAACATGACACCCACCACCAGTAATTTGTAGTCGGGAGGAGGGAATGTGTGTTTGGATTATATGTGTGGACAGCCCTGCGTGCCTACAGACCCGTGCACAGCGAGCGGTTTTGACAACATGGTGGGTCTGTGGTTGACCGTCGCGAGGCGGATGCAGCCCTGGAAAGGTGACAGGCCGATAGGTAGATCGGGAACTGTGATACCATCTGGTGGACAGAAGGAGGAGCAACATGTTACAGATAGAAGGGAGGAGGGGATTGAGAGCGACCGGGATGCCTCCCAGCAGCTCGAGCTAACTAAGGAGCGCCTTTATTAGAGTAAAACAAGGGTATGTAATGGAGGGTGTAAGGCACACATGAGCAGCATATGGCCCCCGAGTTGGACGTGAGGAGTCAGCTAAAAGGTAGTGTGTCTGATATGATGACGATGCACAGGATTTGTGGAGCACGGCTGCAAATACAGACCAAACCTTTCACTTTTTTCGCCTTCACAGTAAAAGCATTTTGGTTTTGATTTATTCATTTATGTTTTTTTAATTTTATTTCTCCACTAATTTATCTGTCTCATTGGATTAGGTTTGTATTTATTTATTTATTTTACTGAATTAATTAATTAATTTATTTTGTGTGTGAGTGCTATTTTATTTATTTGTTCCTTTTCTTTAGCAGAGTGTACTTAATCCTTTACTTACCACCGGACTGTGTTCACATGATAATCTATTGTATCGTCTTATTTCTCGGTGTGCAGACAATGTTCAGTGTTCCTATTATGTTAAAAGGAAAAACAATAGGGCAACACCTGTATTTCTGTACTGTGCTATGTAATTTGTCCCAAAATTAACCTTCATATAAAATGGGCAGTTAATCAAAAATATCACTACATTTTGTCAGTTGAATCAAAGAAGTAATTCCACAGGAGGAGCAAAAAACACACACATGGATTTGTGATGGTGGAAAATACAGCGGGGCGTGTCTGTGTGTACTCACCAGGTTTCCCTCCGAGGTAAACTGTCTCCTTGACCCCTGCAGAGCGGCTCTGCTTGGGGCCGACGCTGTGCTCACTGGCTGCGTCGACATGGAGCTGCAGGACGTTGTTCTTCTTCACCACTGTGGAGATGCACACACACACACACAGACAGACAGTGTTACAAAAGTGTTACAACAACAGGCCAGAGTAGTGCCAGTCACATGTTCAGAGGACAGGTCACCTGTGATTGTGTGCCAGCGTCCATTACATAGAGGCTCGTCGGGTGTGAAGGAGACAGAGAATTCACCTTTACCACTGTTTACTGAGACGATCACCTAAATACACAGCGTTTTAGGTCTTGTTAGCGTCAACAGAGAAAATCTAGACTCACTGATTGATTGCTTTTGCAAGCTCTCACTCGTGTATTCTCACCTCTCCCTGTTTGAGGAACAAACTAAGATGTTGCTCAGGTGACGTCCCAGCATGCAACAGCAACCCAGAGTCCGAGAGCGGTCGAACCTCTAATTTAATCTCAAGATCCCGACCCAGCACCAAGGACTCATCTGCAGGTAAAAAACAGAGATGATCGTCAGTCACAATCCAACAACACAGCAAACGAGTTCACGCGTAACAACAATAACTACCGATTGCAATGTGTCCTCCCTGTCCAGAGAAGTACACTCCAGGCTGAAGAGGGTTTTGGAAGCAGGGAACTGTTCCCTGACTGTGGGAGGGGCTTCCTGCAGGGGCCTCGTTCAGCTTCAGGTCCTTGACACAACCGATGAAACCACTGGAGCCTGGAGCCTAAAGTTTACAACCACAGAGTGCCTTTTAAACGTCATACTATAGTATGTTGTCCAAAATTTGACAACTTAAAAAAAATAAAATATTTGGTCCAAAATTTAACAAAAACGTCATACTATAGTATGTCGTCCAAAATCTAATCTAATCTATAGGGTTATTGGATGAATATACTATATTTTATAATACAGAATACTCCATAGGAACAAGACCAAAACATTTTGTTTAAGTACTCTTGCAGTTTGTGATGCAGTCTGAAAGTCTAACCTTCAACGTTGGTGGGACTCCTCCAATGTACAGCGGTTCTGTGAGGTGACTCCTATCTCCTCCGGGAATTCTTTTCGACTGGGCGCCGATGCCGTCCACGATCAGACTGATCTTCTCTCCCTCGCGCTTTATAAACACCTGCAGCGACATGAAGCGAGAGCATCGCAGAAGGTTAGAAGGTCAGGGGAAGCAGAGACACAGGAGTCTGGATCCAGGTTTCAGACCAGTTTTGTGTGGGCTACTTTTCCATTAATTTGCTTATCAATATGTAATAACCCAGCTTCTGTATGAGTTAGTGAAACATCTTTCTGTCTTTTGAGCTCAAAGTATCTTCCTTTAATAAGTGAGGAGGACAAGCTCTTCACTGCTAGTGATGATCACTCTTACTAAAGAATGAGCTATAATAAATTGTTTGATATTTCCATCCTTGCTATTATAAATAGCTTTGATTATGCAAAGGCCTACGCAAAAACCCTTTCCCGAAGAAAGGGTTTTTCAAGGGTTCTTGGTAACACTAATGGTTCCAGTAAGAACCATTTTGATCCAAAGAACCCTTTAAAACCCCTTTCCTGAATAAAGGGTTTTAAAAGGGTTCTTGGTGGAACCCATCTAAAGGGTTCCACCTGGAGCCAAAAAGGGTTCTCCTATGAGGACAAGCCAAAGAACCTTATATGGTTCTACTTAGCACTTTTATTTCGAGGACGTCCATAAAATAACTACTTAAGCAGTAATTCTTAAAATTGAAATGATGAACAATAAATATATATCAACGAGTAAGTATTTCACACACATTTGTCTTTGTGTCTGCTGATTAAAGACAACGTCCACATTATTGTTAGCTTCAGGCAGCAAACGTGGGTTGTTCTTTCTGACTCGAGGCACTTCGATGAAGATACGATGTTTTGGCCCTGGCCCACATTTACTTGCCGATCCCTGACTTAAACCACGTGGCCTTCCAACTCACCGTGTGCCACTGATCGTCGTTGTACTTCTTGCGGCTGCGCAGGCTGACCTTTCTCTTCCCTCCGTCCAACAGGAGCAGCAGGTGTCCGCCTGAGACACTGAGCGACATGACCGCACCGGTTCGCTGCCTGCCGGCTGCATACAGCACCAAACCATCAGAGGAGTTGATCCTCACTGACATAGAGATGTGAGGCCTACAGAGAAAGAAAGAGAGAGAGAGAGAGAGAGGGTGATTAGTTCCAGAACAATAATCTGTAACAACCAGAGATGGACGTTAGACTGACACTCACATGGAGCTGAGCAGGCTGGGCAGTGAGTCATATCTCAGGAAGCTGTGAGTAGAGCCGCTGAAGTGCGTCGCTCCGATCTCTCGGTCCGACGGCTCGCCCGGACATGACTCCCTGGTGTTACGACTGCGAGACCCTGATGGCTTCTTGTTCTTACCCTGTAATTAAACACAGGGTATGTACAGTTAGTGTACAGGTAAAAGGTAATACCAGTTTTTTTTATGTCTTCGCACCTTGTTTTTCATTTTATTTTTTACCTTAGGTTTGTTGTGTTTGGGCTGCGCAGCTACAATCTGCTGAGGTTTTGAGGCAGCGGGACAACTCAGGGGCACGTTGACATTTTCCTTAACTTTCAGCAGATTCAAAACCATCTGAGGACTCGTTTCCCTGAAGAAGATAAGGATTGACATAGTTTAAAGCTGAGCTCAAAAACTAAAACTCATCAGCGAGTGAGAATATATCCAGATTTAACGAATTCAGAACCTTCAGAAACCATGGACTGTGGTAATGAAGAATACCTGGGACAATACAACCTGTTAAAGACTAAATTTAGACAAAAGTGTTGACCAATGAACTTTAATCTCATTGACTTTTAACTTCTTTCTGATAATTTATCATCCATGCAATGGAAAAAAAACCTTCTTTTTGGGAATCAAACCACATTTTAAGATGATTTTCCTTGTTTAGATGGCTTCATATTTGTATTATTTTCATATTTGGCCTCTCTCTCACCTCTTGATGAAAACATTGCTGATGCATCCAGTGAGGTTGGTGAGTGTTTGGTCAGGCGTTCCTCCGAGGAAGGTGCTGCTTCCTGTGACGAGCGCTGCACGTCCCCTTTTGTCTGAGCGGATAGTTGCTTTGGCTTTCTCCAGCATGTCATCCACGTACAGACGGATGCTGGAAAGGAGCAACAGTTAAGACACAGTTTGAACATTTTTCGTTAATTATCAGGGACAAAAGGTGATTTATCATCCTACCCGTTAATGTTGTTGTAGAATGAGACGTAGTGGCTGTTGTCGTCATTGTACGTCTTCTGCGTCGCAATCTCGCCGTTGCCTGCCCTCACGACCACGTGGCCGTCGCGCAAAAACACTTGACACACTCCTTCCTGTGGACATTCATTCAACACAGCCACGGGTTAACGGGTGGAAAGATCTTGAAAGTCCAAAGAACACCATACGCGATTTCAAGGGAGCATCACAAAGTGGTGAATCTCGTCTAACCTTGTCCTGGTGGTAGAACATGAGTCCTTCCTTCTTGTCAGTTCTGAAGCTGAAGCTGGCGTAGAAGTTGTCCCTGAGGCTGGGAACATTGGTCAACGCCAAATCCAGGTAGCTCTGACCGGAGAAATGAGCCTCGCGAGCCACCTGCAGCAACATGAGGACAACGGGTCAGGACAAAAAAGATTTGAACCCTGAACACAGCATTTCAGCTGCTTTTTCCATTACTATCTTTACAGAGGGTATAATAATGTGCAATATAGGATGTCTTATATCCTTTTTTCAGCCCAATCTAGGCAATCTGATGAATGTGTATATGTAAATACGTAAACACACCTGAGCAAAAAGTACTAAAAATGTTTAAAATCGGATTGAATTTGTGAAATTTGGAATACGTCACAGTTGAAAGTTCACTTGGCTCGTTTTTATGAACAAAAAGAAAATACATTTGATTTATTCTGCACAATTATTGCTATTTTATATATATACACATATATATATATACACATATATATATATGTATATATGTCTGTATATATATATCTTAATTTTTATATCACTACTAGAAATGTGAAATGTCAAATGATTCATAACTTTGACTAAACAACACATATGACGACAAAAAAACAACACATTTCGAATGCGAATATGAGACCGATAAACACACTCCCCCAGGATGTCCATATAAGGAGTTGTGTATTATTCTCACGGCAATTTACCATGGGTGCACCTGCCTCATGAGTACTAAGGGTACAGTTACAAGCATTTCTGCATTAACTCCTTTCTATACACGCTGAATAATGGGCCAGGTTTTCTCACCAGAAGGTCACTGTCACATCCAAAACTAACTCCAGAGCTTTTTGTCCTCTTCAGGTCCACATTAAAGTTCAGTGCTTTCACGTTCCTGAAACAGCCCTTCAGAGAACCCTGATTAGGAAACCAAGACTTCAACCTGGAAAAAGAGAGAAAGGTGGACTGAAAGAACTTATCGAAGAGCTCTTGAACAAGATATATTTGTGTGGGGGGAAACAGAAGAACACAACACACTTTGGCTGTATTTTTCAAAAAGTATGGGGATTGTGATTTTGAAGGAGAAGGAGGATGATGATGAGGGAATGATGTGTGTGCCACTTACTTCTCTGGCATCTTGTCTTGTGGCACTCCTCCCAGGTAATAGGGGCTGCTGAATGGAGGGATGCTCTCTGTGAACTGGTGCGTGTAAAGGCTGACGCGGGTGTTCCTCACGACAATGCGGTTTGGACTGGCACGCAGGATGATAATCTCCAGCTGCACAATTGGAAACGTCAGAACAAACAATTAAAAAAAACAAAACAGAAAACTTTCAGTATGAGCAGTGTGCTATGGTAATAAAAATAGGTTTTAATCAAGCCATTCGGTAGGATATTTAGAGATAATGCTTGAACACATGAGATAAAGGTTTAATTACTCAAAACAGATTGTGAATAAAATTAGCAACTAAAAAAAAAAAGTATAAAAGGAGACCTAAATAAGGAATTATTCATCAAAGCTGTTTTAAATTCACACACATGAAACGGAAAGACAGACTTACAGTTTTGGGGTCGGCGTCGCTGACCATGAGGAAATCTGATTCAGGCTCTTTCGGCTCAAGTTCCACCAAATCGCCGGTAAAATCGTAGAAAACCTTCAATTTGCCATGAAGCACGGCCATACACAGGAACTGGTTCTGATGGAGAACAGAGACATGGACACAATGATTAGAAAGCACTTCGGTCAGTAAAGATATAGAACAGTTATGTGATATTTGATTTAGTGTCAAGGACAAGCATTGGGAATAATTAAATGGACAGTGATACAAAACAATAAAAAAGGATTAATATATAAAAACATTAAAAAAAAATAAATGTCTTGTTTAGTTTTTGTTTAGGTACCAGAATGAATGAATGAAGGAATGAATGAATGTATTTACCCCGTTTTGCAGCAGGAGCAGTACTCCCTTCTGTGAGAGCAGTTTGACTTCCTGTTCAAAGCGCTGCATGCGAGCCGACTCATCGGCGAAGGTGATCTGAGCGTAGCCGGTACCATCGAAGTACGCCGCGTCGTTCACCCAGGCCTGAGTCAGCACTGGCTTAGGCCTTCATGGGGTTTATCATGAGTGACAAACAAATGGCAAATATTTAGAAGATTTAAGAAGATTAAGGGAATGTGAATTCACAAAACACACAAAGACGATTAGAAGTACATTACATGAAGTCACAAGGTTGTGCACTGACCTGCCGCAGGGTTTCTCCTCTGTTGTGTTGAGACTGAAGATGTTTTCAAAGTTGTACAGACTGAGCACTTCCTCGTTCAGAGTGTCTAACTCAATGCAGCCCTTAAAATTAGGCAGTTTGAGCGTGGGAGGGGGCTGAAAAAAATAAAATAAATATAAAAAGTTGACTGATAGATACTCTATATAGACACTCGCATGTTTTTAATCTACAACAGTCTGAAATATTTGAGTTATCTGAGTGAAATATACCATTGCATATGGGGGGGGTGCATTTTGTACTGTTTCACTCCTAATCATATACTCCATATCTATAGTTTAGAGTTTTGTGGTTGTACACTACCGGTCAAAAGCTTTGGCTCACTTAGAAACGTCCTTAATTTTGAAGTTAAAGCACTTTTTTTTCAATGAATATAACATTAAATGAATCAGAAATACACTCTATACATTGTTCATGTGGAAAGCAACTATTCTAGCTGCAAACAGGAACCATCTCTCCAGTGTTCTAATGGTACATTGTGTTTGCTAATGGCGTTAGAAGGCTATTGGATGATTATAAAACCCTTGAAAACCCTTGTGCAATGATGTTAGCACAGCTGAAAACAGTTTTGCTGGTTCTTTGACGAAAGGGCAAAATTATTATTTTGAATAAAAATAATTATTTCTAATCTTGTCAATGTCTTGACTATATCTTTTATTCATTTTGCAACTCTTTTGATGAATGAAAGTGTGACTTTTAATGGGAAACACCAATAAATTGTATAGGTGACCCCAAACCTTTGACCGGTAGTGAAGACCCTACCAACTATATTGCCATGTCAGCAATGCAATGGTCCAAATTAATCAAGGATTCCTCTCATAACCGATGGGTGTATCTAAGTCCAATCATTAACTGTGACAGGAGCACACGATCTTCTGTCTGCTTACTTTGAACGTTCTTGGGTAACCTCCCACATAGAAGACAGTGTCGTCGGTCAAAAGGTTGAGCAGCCCCTGATCTCCTCCAGCCTCCACATGGGTTTTAGTGACTGTCTGGTCTCCCGCACTGGCTTCTGAGGACATGGACATTTGACCATATTGGAGGATCCTGCATTCAGAAACACAGAGAAGTAGATATGCTTAAAGAAATCAGGTAAAATATACATGAACACAAGGGTTTGACAAGACTGATGCACGTGTCTTACCTCTCCAACACAACGCTGTTGAAGTTTCCGTCAGTTTTGACGTCTTCGGGCATCTGCACCTCAGCGGTTTCCCCTCCGACGTTAAAGTACCAACGCAGCCGCTTCCCCTCTAAAGCCATGCCCAGGAACTCCTTGCTGGACTACAAATAACCAGAGAGATAATGATGAAATTATAAAAACCACAGAACTCTTTAATAGATGGAGCCAATGAACGTACACATCATGGTCACAGTGATACAGAGATGTTTGGAAATGCTTACATCCTTGTTGCCCAAGTAGAAGACAAACTGTCCCGCGCCATCGCCCTGTCGCCTCGACCTTGCTGCCTCGGGCAGAGTGATGTACAGCTTCAGAGAGGTGTATGCAGCCAGGTCGGCCAGGTTAGGTGGAGTACGGACCTGGACACCGGCTCCTCCGTTAAACTTCACCGGCACGCTCACCTGGATTGGAGTAAGAGGGTGAGGAAGGGCAACAAAAACCCATAATCAGCTACTGTAATTCAATATTCAATATTTTTCTGTCCTCCTTTTAGGGACTATTTTTTTTTAATGTGTACCTTGCTAGCAGCGTTGCGCGCCTGCTGTATGAGCTGTCGGATTCGGTTGATGTTCTCCGAGATGTTGGGCATCTGGATGGAGTGATTCTGAAGTCTGTCCAACTTGGTTAGGAGAGAAGGAATAGTGGTACCGAGCTCTTGCACTAAACAGAGAAGGAGTTAAATAAGTGACATGCTGATGATTCTCTGATGATGATTCTGATATTTATTTTATTAGAGATACTAGAAACACACACACACACACATACTGGAAGCATATGAACTCTGATAAGGGGAAATGTTAAGGGAAAAGGAGTAGGATTCAAATACTCAGTAGATTTCTAAAACCAGTAATGTATCTTTATAAGTGTGAATGTATAAATACATTGGAGATTCTTCTTGATTAATACATTCACACACGTCTTCAAAGCTCCTACCAGTCTTGTTGGCCTCCATCAGGGCCTTGTTGATGTCGTCGTTGGTGGCATTAACGTCTCCGTAGTTCTTCTTCCATTGGTCCAGCTGCTCTTTGATGGGCCGCAGGGCATCGTTGACTTGCGTGGCCGTGGTGTTCGCCAGCTCAGCCGCCTGCTTCGCTTCGGTGATCTCCTGACTCACGTCTGTTCATTGCAGAGAGAGCAAGATGAAAATGTGAAGAGGAAAAATCCAGTCTGGACTAATCTAGTGAAAATGTAACTTATTTAAAACAGCTACCAATCAGTGTTGTGTCAGGTCTGTGTGTGTAAGTGTGTTATTTGTGGATACATTTAGGGCTAAGATTTGAATTGTTATGGCTAAGGTCAGGGATAATGCTTTGTTGAGGCTGTCCAAATAAATAGACAATACAGTGTCCTAAGTAGAATAGCTCTGCAAACCGGTATGTATGCGTCTGTGTGCATGTGAGAGAGCTAAATGTTCATACTTGTGGTCAAGCTGAGGGAGTCCTGAATTGTCTCCAGGTCTTTCATCACCAGAACTTGTTTGGTCTTGGCCTCATCCAGACGTTTCTCAGCCTCTTCCAGCTGAGGCTTCAGCTCTGTGCAGCAGAAAAAAACAAAACACATTAAACACCACTAACCACTAAAACAAACCAAACTGTACATCAAAGCGATGCTTTCCCTTTGACATCAGAAAGATAATGACATAACATGATAAAGCACTGTTACCGTTGTTAAGCTCCTCATTGAGCTCCTCCACTTCATCCTTCAGATCCACGCTGTGGTTCCTCAGAGAATCAGCGATTTGACTGAGGTCCAGGTCCTTTATATTCTGAACAAATAAACCCACATCATCAGCGACAAACAAACTGAAACCAAATGTTTACGTTGTGCTCAAACAGGTGAAATTATTGACGTGCGTAGTTGTTCTGTACCTCCATAGTGGCGTTAGCAGCCTTTTCAGCCATCTTGGCAGCTTCCTCTGCCTCCTTGATACTGTTGATAATCTTGTTATAGGCTTGCGTCACATCCACAATTCCCTCTTTCTTAGTTTCCGCCACCAAACTGTTGACAAAGAAAGGAAAGCTGAATTTGTCCGCTCCCGTGCCCACATGTGATGATTTACATCACCGCAGCACTTTTGTCTCAGCTTAAGAAACGGAACTAACTGAGCTAACTTATCTCTCACCTGGTTAAGTTCATGGCTAAAGCGTTCAGCAGCTCCGCGTGTCTCTCGGCCTGCTCCACGAGCGGGATCTTGGATTCGGTCCAAGCGAATTCCTGCACCTTCTTTGCCAGCGGTGTCCTGGCACCGTCCAGCTGAGCTGAAAGACGCTCGTACTCCTGAAGAATCAAATGTTCCAAATGTGAGAAGGAAGGACATGTAACACACATTTCTAACTTCCAAATCTCTGTTTCAAATTGTCCTAACCTCTTTAGAATCGTGCAGCATGGACAGCAGATCGTTGACCTGGGCTACATCGTCCTCGGCCATGTTTAGCTGGTCGTGCACCTCCTTCTGCTCAGACAGCAGGTCAGCTATCCTCCTCTAAATGGGAAACAAAATCATCAGGTTGACTTCTTGTTCTCTGTCGTTGACTCTCTTGACCGTTCGTGACGATCTCTGGCTCACCCTGTTGTCTTCCAGTGTTTTCTCATTGACATTGTTGATTTCCGCTGCTCTGGCCGTGTTGTTCACTGCTTCGTTCAAGGCGTCTCTCAGGTCCATAATTTCCGAGTGGAATCGGCTCAGACGGTCTTTGATGGCTTTGGCCATCTCGTTATTCTCTCCCTGACGACCGGCCAACTGCTTGTTTATGCGCTCCAACACTAACAGAAGAAGAGGATGCAGAGATGAAGGATGTGGTCACACCTACAGCTTCTCTGGAGGTTAATTATTGTTTTTGAATTGTTTAGTTTGTATCGGTTGAGTTCATTTTAATACGGAATTCAGGCCATGTCTGGAGGAGGTCATATCTGATTGTAAACTTACATTTCTCTGCCTCAGTCTTCTCTTTGTCCGCCAGTTTCTTCTGTCCCACCAGGCGCCTGTTGCTCATCTCCCTCAGCATGTCCTGCACCTCCGCCATCATCCTCTCCCTCTCGCCAAAGTCCTGCACCCCCTCCGTGTTGTTCAGTGATGATCTGTTCGCCATCAGCAGGATATCTGCTCAAAGGTGAAAGCACCGCACTTAGTTAATAAACTGGTGAGTAGTTTAGTTTGTGTGGGATAAGACAGTACAGAAAAAGAAGTGTTCTTACATTTTCCCCCTAATACATTAGATTTAGACTTATTGTAAGCACAGTTTTATTATTTTTCTAACCACACAAATTCCAGGAATATCCAGACTCAAATCAATTAACATCGTAATAGAGTTCTTTTACTGAAACAGAGTACAATAGGGTGAACTCAATTAACTTCATTATAGCATTAGTGAAAATATGGCATCAATATTTAATAAATATGTAAAACTAAAATATGTGATAATAAGTCATAAGTTGACCCAATGTTTCTAATATGTTTATAATGGGGGTTTTCAAATTAACGACAGGACAGTGAACACAACGCACAGGCCATAGAAGAACCGCCACAGTGGATACTTGCCATCCTTTTCCTCCACAACAACTCCAAATAAACGAGGAAAGCTGGATTACGTAAAAGGTCATCAAGGGGAGTCTGAAATGTTATTATACTCGTAAGTGGCGCTGATAACTCGTAAGGTGTGTAACTGTGCGTGTGTTCATAGGGCCGGTTGTTGCTTAAAGATAACTTTTGTCCTTTGCAATTGTGACGCATTGACTCCTCAATGACTGCCGGGCAGCGCGCACACACAAACACACACACATACACAGAGAAAGAGAAAGAGAGAGAGAGAGACACCAATAAAGCACGCACACACATCGAGTGCTGACAAAGCACTGATAAACACAGACACTCCCCTCCCCGTCTTTTTCTCCTTTCCCATCACCATAAATAAATGTTTAGTCAATATCCATTCTGGCTCAGTCTGGTTTCGGATGAGTCGCACTCTAATGCACAGTCATATATGTATATACAGTATATCCAAAAGGCATATTAACAAGAAAAATGTGTTGTAGTTTAGTAATGTGATTATGTTCCTACCTCATAGCAATGTTTTTTTTTAAATGTAATGTTGGTTAAATGATTTGTTTTTGACAATGTTTGCATTGTTAGAACCATAAAACATGTTTATATTTAGCTACCGTTGATATCCATCGTCAGGTTTGTGACGAACTGCATGAGATCCTCGGCCCTCTGCTGCGTGTTGGTGGTGGTGTTCTTCAGGCCTTCAGCCCTGTCGGCCATCGCTGCTGCCTGAAACCAGCAGAACAGAACGAGGTCAAAAACAAAAACAAAAAAAACAACTGTAGGCAATTAGGATACAAAAAGATGAAAAGAAAGACATCCACATTTACACAATAAAAGAGTCATTTAGGTGACAGTGTGTGCAGTGACTGCACCTTTTCTTGCAGCACATCAATGTCATCATTGATAGTCTCGATCTCAGCGTCCAGCGTGTCCGCCCGACTCCTGCTCTCATCCAGGGTGCTGTTGTAGTTCTCGACAGCGCGCTAGAAATCAGAGGAAAATTTAGTTTATTACCTAATTAACACCTGATTATGTCACTGCGGATGCACTACCTAAGCAGCTGTGTGTGTGTGTGTGTGTGTAAAAACTCACAGCAGTGTCCTCCACAGACTTGTTGAGAGCGTCCAGCTGAGCCCAGGCCATGGCACTGGCGTTGAGGCTGCTCAGCTGAGCGGCCACAGAACTGAAGTTGCTGTTCATCTTTTCCAGGTCCTCCAGCAGCACGATGACACAGCTGTCGCACGCTGCAAGAAGAAACATAAAATGAAGTAATTCAATGACTTTGTAGCGATTAAAAAACAAAGTTGTGTGTTGTCGTTGTTGTTGTTGTTGTTGTTGAGTGAAACGTTTTACTCACGTTCACAGTGCATGCTATGGTGATCCTCTGTAGCGACACTATATTTCTGTGTGCAGGTGTCACACTGTTTTCCGGCCATGCCGTCCGGACAACGGCACTCGCCTGTCCGCGGGTCACAGCGACCTCCTCTACAATCACATTCTGAAAAAATAAATTAAAATAATAAAGTGGTTTAAATGTGCAAGTGGAACAAGTTGACAGCTGGGAACTTTAGTTTTAATAATTTTGAGTTGTCACATTTTGAAAATGTGGAACAGTCACATGAAAAACGTCACTGGAGCACAAGGCGGAGCATAAGGCACAAACTTACAACAAATCAGTGCTACAAATGAACTCACTCTTGCATCCCTTGGGTCCATAGTCCCAGAATCCAGGTGCACATTGTTTACATTTCGGTCCGTTGACTCCGGGCTGACAGGAGCACTGACCACTCTGAGGGTCACACGGCTGCACCAGTGCTGCCGAGGCTTCACAGCCACAGTGATGACATCCAGAGCAGGAGTCAAAGCCAAACGAGCCGTCCTGAGGGGAAAGGTTCAGAGGTCAGACTCAGCAGACAGAGAAACGCTGAAAAGTTACAATCACATTTCAAAATATATTATTTTTTCTTCATTAAATGTAAAAATGCTTTATTAAAATAAAAACTCTCTCACCTCACAGCGGTCACAGTGCAGTCCAGTGACTCCTGGTTTACAGCTACACTGTCCAGTCTGAGGGTCACATGTGTCAGTGCCACATGGAGAACAGTTGCATTCTGGGTAACAAAAACAAAATGTGCACGGTTTTTTAATCATCAGACTGTGTGTAAATGAATGAAACAAATGCAATAAATCAAACAACTTCCTTTTGTTTTGTACTGATCCGTAATTACTGAACATAATACCGACATACAGTACAACAAGATTCAAAGCACCAGGTAAAATAGTGGTCTTGTAATAGATAAAAAAAAAAAAAAAAAACATACACATATACATGCAGTGAGTGAATCACTGGCCTTTAAATTGATGATTAATTACACCATAACTCATTGGATCCAACTATGTTGTGTTTCTAATGAAAACCTGAACTCACTTGTACAGTTTTTGGCAGTGACGGCGTCGCCGTAGTAACCAGGAGCACAGATCTCACAGTGAGGTCCGGCTGTGTTGTGCATGCAGCTCAGACACTCTCCGGTCAGCGGGTGACAGTCGGTGAAAAGCATGTTGGGGTCCGTGTTGTCGTGGCAGTGGCACGGCTGGCACCGGCTGCCGAGCACCATGGGGTTGCCGTAGAAACCAGGGGCGCACCTGTGTAAGAGGCAGACGGTTGAGGACATGCAGCAGCAGTAAATGGGGTTTTAACTGTTGTCAATCAAGGACGTGACGGTGTTTATCTCTGTAGTTAGTTGTCATAATAAGAAAAGGTGTTGTTTATAAAAGTACACACACAAGGTTGTTTACCTTTCACAGTGTGGTCCAGCATAACCTGGCATGCACAGACACTGCATCCTATCACTTTTCTGCAAACAACCTTCTGCAAAACTACAGACACACAAAGGCAAAAAGACACAATTAATTACATGATAATGGTACCAATAAATTGGAGCCAGAATGATAACATGAATGAAAAATGTACTCACTTGTTGGACGGAACCCTCATCGGGCACGGACAGCTGGAGCAGGACACCGCCTGTCCGTCAACACTGTTATTGCCAAGGAAACCGCCCAGACAGTTCTCACAGTGGTCACCTGCTGTGTTATGCTGACAGCTCTGACGGACAGACAGACAGAAAAACACAAGACAGTGACTTATCCGTAGAAACATATTCTATTGACCGAAGGACGAAGTTTCTTGACGAAGATGCTCACCACGCAGACTCCAGAGCCGTCCAGACACTGGTCAGAGTGTCCGTTACAGTTGCAGGGAACACACTTCCCCAGAAACAGACCGATGGTGTCTCTGTAGTAACCAGGAGCACATTTCTACAAGGAGAAGAGAGAGAGAGAGAAAAATCAGGTAATGAATATGGTAATTTTATCAATTAAAAATCAGAACACAGTAAAAAGAACACAATTCATAAAGGAGTGTCATAATAAATGATCACAAAAACTTGAAGGCATAGTTTTTCACAATCATTCTGTGTGCTCACCTGACATGAGTCTCCCAGATAGTTGGCAGGACACATGCAGATCTCCACATTGTTGGCATGGCGACCGGCAGGCAGGCTCTCGGCGCCCTCTAGCACGGCACCGCGGAGCGACACGGAGTGAGCCGACTGTGAGTGGATGGCTCGGACCTGCAGGGACTCCAGGCTGACCAGCACCATCATCAGCTCCTCTCGGGACACGGAGTTACCGGTCTGAGCGTGACGGAAGCTTCCCTGAGAGAAGAGACATAATTAATATGATCAGATCAGCAAATACTCAGTTATCAGTTATGAGGAAATGGACAGAAGCGCAGCTTGTGAACAGGCAAGGCAGGCAACTGCTTGGGGCCCCGAGCTGATAGGGGCCCCCGACACTCGGAGCCCGAGGGCTGTTTTTACTGAAATGTGCAGTGGCAATTTGCAATGACATCGCAGTAGGAAACCTCCCTAAAGGGGCCCCAACTCACTTTAACCTCTGTGAAGTTATCATTCTGCAAGTTGGAAAATGAAGAGGATGATTTGCAGTGTAATGCATATCTTTTTACTCAGTTTATAAATGTTTTTTTTCAGCTATTTACAGTATTTATTGTTCTTTACATTTATATTTTCACATACTTTTTAATTGCAAGGTTTTTCCATGTTATTTCCGTACATAAATTTATAAATATACATTATTATATATAATGTTATGGTAACACTTTAGATTAGGGAACACATATTCACCATTAACTAGGTGCTTGCTAATAAGTAGCATGCTAGCCCTTTATTAGTAATCATTAAGCACGTATTAACACTTTATTCTACATAACCATATTCTACCTCTATAACAACATGAATTAAGATTTTTCCTACATAAGGTGTTAATCTATGCTTAATATTTACCAAAAAAGGGCTAGTATGCTACTTATATGCATGTTAGTAAGCACTTAGTTAATGGTGAATATGTGTTCCCTAATCTAAAGTATTACCAATGTTATATACACATATATAAGTTTTGATTCATCTAAGTATTTTGGAAAATGTGCATGATGCTTGAAAGTAAAAAATAAAGAAATAAATACAAGGTGCACACTAAAACAAATTAAAAACTGCATACACAGAACATTAATTTTGGGCTTAATGTACAGCCATTAAAACATATGTATATGTGTGTAATATTAGACATTAGCAACTGAAGATGGTGGTGAAAACATGAGGTTTAATGCAAAAGTATACAACCTTATGTGAAAAAACATAAAAATCTGCCACAGGGGACCACAGATGCAAATTAGCTATTTAGCTAGCTCTGGTATAGACCCGGTTCTGTACATGGTCCCTGTCAACTAAACTAAACTAATAGCTTTTAAATTCATATGTCACGGAAAACATAAGAGTTCCCTGCAGTCATCTACACCAAAAAAAAAATGATAACAACAAACATGTCATGTCGATAGCAGCCTGCTTGACTTGCGCTAACAAAGCTAGCTTCACACATAAATCTCTTTAGCGTGTGAAGCTACAGCAACACGTCTACAACATGTCAAGATGATTTATTTATTTATTTATCTTCATTTTTTTTTACCTCAACCATGTGAACAATTCCCAGGTGAGGCTCTTCAGGTGAGGAGTACTCTCTCTCCATGAACACCAGGGTCATTTGGTTTCCCTGCAGGAAAATTCAAAAAAAAAAAATCACGTGAGCAGCAGAGAGAGAGACAAAGCATCTATTTATCTGTTCATGCTTTCACACTGTATATGTCTGTACATGCGTTTGTGTACTGTGACTGGCAGAGAGACGGCGATTGTGTAGAAGTGTGTCTTCACTTCTCTTTAGGACATAAACACTGATCTTGTTAGGACCGGTAGTCCTCATGGATACTAAAAAACCTGGTCCCAAAGAGGCAGAAGGTTTGAACTAACTGACCCTAAAGGCTACATTATACTTCTCTGACTGCGTAATGAGTTATCCGTCTGCGTCACCACGGAGACGCCTCGAGCCTTTATACTTCTGCGTCGTGGTGACGGATACGCGCTGCAATTTCCCGCCTGATCAGTAGGGGTCGCTGCGCAAGTTTGTTCTGCTTCAGGCTACAGTGAGCAATGGCGTCCGAGAAAGAAAGAGAGAGAAAGACTGTTGTTGTTGAAACAGTGGCCGTTTCTCACTTTTCTGTGTGACGGAACGCAGTTTTAAGATAATTTGAGGTGAGAAATTGCCCATTTAGAGTCTTAACATGTGCCGTGTGTTTTAAGATATGACGTATTTATAGTTTGGCAGCGGCGTTATCGGCGGGGATCAGCTCCGCGTCTGTAGACGCTCGGTGCTCACTGTGAGCCGGCACAGAGAAGCTTCGCTCGGCCTGTCCTGAGGACCAATCGCAGCTCTTGCTGTCTCCGTTGTCCCTTGACGGAGTGACGGACACTTAAAAAATATTTTGTGCAGTCGGAGACGACGTAGAGGCTCTTCGACAGGTTCTGCGTCGACGCAGAGTCTCTGCGTAACCTACGCAGAGCACTTTACGCAGAAGTATAAATTGGGCTTAACTGTCAATTTAGAATAGGGTTTAAGTTAGGATAGGGGTAAGGGTTAAGGCAGCTAAAGTTGTGGTAAGCGGCTGAGTAATGCATTATGTCAATGATGTGTCCTCACTTAGACATAAAAAAACAAGTTTGTGTGTGTTTGTGTGTGTTTCGCACCTTGAGAATGATGTCAGGCCTGGAGGCTTCTGCAGGCAGAGACAACACATCACCTCTCATGGTTTGAGTGTGAAGACGATACCTCAGGTAACCTCCATATGATGAGACCTGGATAAAAAGTTGTCAGTTTTTTTTATTTAATATTCATATGAAACAAACAAACAACAACAACAACAAAGAAAGAGCAGGCAGAGACACACACGGCTCTAATGTCACGCTGTTGCATTTAATCCAGACAACAATGGCTCATATTCAGACCGTACAGTCAAACAGAAACAAGATCCAAGGTCTGCGATTTACCCAACGAAAGATAAAATGTCTGCGCCGCTGCGGTGGTCATGCAGGTTTTGGCAACGCTGACATTTGAAGTTGGTTTATGGAGCATAACAGGACTCAGTCTGGGCTTTAAATCAAAGCGTCTCCAGACTGATGCAGGTTGTCGACTCACATACTCAGAAGAAATACTCCTGTAATCTCCGTAATCTGTAATCAAACACCCTGTCTGAGCCTCTAGATCAGCGATGAGGGCTACATTTGTGTGTGTGTGTGTGTGTGTGTGTGTGTGTGCACGTTTGTATTTTTTATTGTTTAAGTTTCAGGAGAATTCACCTACACGTGATAGTTTAGTTAGTTTAGAACGCAGCACGTTGGGCAGCAGATCTATGCTGCGGTTTAAAACATTTAAAGCACGCCACTCCTCCATTACGCTCTCATCCCGTTTCCTGTCTTTCTTGTAAATTCTATTTAAAAATGAACACAGTAAGTAAATGTTGTTACTGATCATGGGCCAGAATATTAAACACAGTTGTATGGACTAAAGGAGATGATCTGAATTATCTCAACACAATGACTTGATTTAAAAATCAATGCTTTTACAAAGATGCTGAATACTATCTCCCCCCCAAAAAAAACCCCTCTAATTCATTGTGTTTGTAAAAGATCTTCGGACACATAAGAATGATTTAAGTGTATTTGATGAAAATGAAGACGCACAACAAAACACTCCCATGAGCCTGGTCATGTCTGACTTGTTGATATAAATAGATCAGGATTTTTAATTGCAGCACTGTAATCAGAGGCAATGTTTTCAAAAGCGGCAAGAGGCGATCGATCATCGTCTCTGACAAAGAGTCAAAGATTAAAGGAAAGTAACATTTAGACTTCATGACGGAAAATGAATGGACTGGAATGCCCATAAATATATTTGCAAGTATAAAACGAGGGTGTAAGGTAGTGAGTTTTATGTCAGTTATTCTTACACACTCGACATTTAAAGGTTTGTTCATTTTTAAAAGATAGTAAGCAGTACAACCAAATGTTCAGTTTTTTCCAAAATCACACAAATACTGTCACGTGTGATGATCTTAAAACCAAAACCTACTGTACACTCTCAGAAATAAGGGTTCCAAAAAGTGTTCTTCTACAAGGGCTGAGGTTCTACCTGGAACCATTTGTTTTTCAAGGGTTCTTGGTAACACTAATGGTTCCAGTAAGAACCATTTTGATCCAGAGAACCCTTTAAAGCCCCTTTCCTGAATAAAGGGGGTTAAAAGGGTAACACTAAGGGTTCCAGGTGGAACCTTATAAAAAAGTTCTACCTGGAACCAAAAAGGGTTCTCCTATGAGGACAAGCCGAAGAACCTTATATGGTTCTACTTAGCACTTTAATTCCTAAGAGTGTCTGTACCAAGTGTGCAAAAGTGTTAGATTTTGTCGTCTTACCTTGTCTCCCAGGTAAGTCTTCGGTGCATACCAGTGAAGATCCTGGTAGACGTCAGGTACGTCGCTGAGGTCGGCTTCTACGAGGTCCTGACCAGGATACACCGCCACTGGCACTTCCTGTCTGTCAGCGCCGATCAGCACCCAGCCCTCCATGTCCATGATCTACGGGGGAGGAGAGTCAATGTATGTATGAGTCCAAAGTCATTCAATTCAGCTGATTATAAGAGATTGAATAAAACAGAAACACAGAAACATATCAGCAGTGAATGATTAAGAGAGTGAGTATTAAAGCTGAACGATGTTGTTTCAACACTGATTTGTTTGAAGGCATCACCTCAGGCTCTGGGAAGCTGACATTTTATGACAGTTTATGGATGAAACATGTCAACAATGATTGATGAGTTCAAATAAAAGGGAGCTGTAGCTCGGGTTACAGAAATGTTTTGGCTTCAAGAACCTCAGTGGCACCAAGTCTCTGATAAAAACGTTTTTTTGTTTTTTTTTTCAACTCTACAATGTACAAACGACATCAACACCCGTTCATGTCACTTCATGAAGTACCTCAGTGCGTCTTTTGTCAGAGCTGCGACAGCGATCGATGGCGCCGAAGCAGAAGCAGCTGGTGCAGCCTTTCGGATTAGTCGGGTCCAAGTGGAACGTACCGATTCTGCACTGATCGCAGCGAGGACCCTGGACGTTTTCCTGGACGGGGAGAAGGACGCGCAGCAGGTGAGGACACGCTGTGAGTTCAGAGGGACATGTCTTTGTGTGTGTGTGTGTTGTCTCACCTTGCAGAGACACTGTCCTGTGAAGGAGTCGCACACTTCCTCCTCCGTTCCGGCCTCGTTGCAGTCGCACAGTCTGCAGTTCGGGTAACCGTAGAAACCAGGGGCGCAGCGGTCACACTGGCGGCCCACAATGTTGTTCTTGCATCTGTTAAAAAAGGTTTAGCGTTACATTTTAAAACATTTAAAAGATTTTATTTGTACATAAACACATATTGTGTGTGTCTGTTTGGAAACCAAACCTGGTGCTAATGAGGCAGGAATCAATTTCTGTGGAGCTAAGTTTAGGGTTAACATTTTAATTGTGTTTAGTTTAGGGTTAGGTATTAACTGGTTTTGGTCAAAGTTAGGGATAATGCTTTGGTTCCAAATGAATGGAAGTCAATGCAATGTCTAAGAAAGATGTGGAGTGCATGTGTGTGTGTGTGTGTGTGTGTGTGTGTGTGTGTGTGTGTGTGTGTGTGTGTGTGTGTGTGCGTGTGTGTGTGTGTGTGTGTTAATGCCAGGTGCTGGAATCTTGAATAATGAAAAGCCTTTAGGCAGTGAAATACTTTCAGCTTTACATCTTTGTCTTGTCAAGACAAAGCTGACACATTCCTCTCTTTGAGTATTACAGGTCAGTCCGTTTATCCACGCATCAGATGTAAGGTTTTCCATTTTGATCATTGGGAAAAAAAGACTGAGTGAATTTTTTTTTCCAACTGGGTGTAAGAAGACAAGAACAATAATCCATCCTAAGAACCATGAGAAATACTATGAATTTATGACATGTTTGATGAATGTAAGCTGCACCACAATCGCTGCCTCCAGAGAATAAAAGCATTGTGGGTGTGTGATTAGCTCCAGAAGACAAAACTCAAACTTATCATGATATGAAAAAAAAATCTCAAAGAGGATTAAGGGAGGCAGACAGATGAGGACGAGGACAGACAGCTGCCGGGTTGTTGTCAGTCGTCAGGGGAAAAAAAAAACCCAACGCTGACGGAAAGAGCGTGTTTAAAAATTTGGCGCTTTCACAAAACTCAGACAAGAGTTGGCAAGTACAGCTGGCCAAACACAGGGGCAATCAACCCTCCGTCTCAGAACTGAAGCCAAGACCACGTCAGGAGACAAAGCGGGCGAGAATTAACGGCCTGTTTAGGCATTTCCAAACACAGGCCTGACATTTGAGAGCTAAGCTTGTTAAATCACACAGCGGTGGCATTGTGGGAAGCAGAGGATGGTTAATGGCTCCTGGATGAAAAAAAAAAACAAACCTCTAACACTGAGAGGAAAAGGAGAAGTTAAAATGTATTGTTCTCATTGTTTCTGAAACAGCTCGATCTGATAACTGAGCCTGGAAAAGTGTGATCACATCCCTACCTGCACTGTCCGTCGAGGGTGTCACAGCTGGAGTCGGTGGAGACGATGCCGGGACGAGAGCAGTTGCAGATCTCGCAACCCACCAGCGGGTGGCAGCCAAATGTCTGGGGCTCACACTGAGTGCACTCGGGGCGCACGGTGCGCGGAGGGCAGATGCAATCACCGGTCACAGGTTCACATAACCTCGTACCACAGCTGCAGGCTGCAGGAAAGACAAGAAGAGATGACTCCATCAAAATAAAAGCCCTCTGTCTATTTCTTGTATACACTGCGTTTTAAAAGTTTGGGGTCACCTATACAACTTTTTTGGAAAACTCACATTTATGAATCAAAGGAGTTGCAAAATTAATAGAAAATATAGTCAAGACATCGACAAGAATAGAAATAATGATTTTTATTAAAAAGGATAATTTTGCCCTTTCGTCAAAGAACCAGCAAAACTGTTTTCAGCTGTGCTAACATCATTGCACCAGTTTTCAAGGGTTTTCTAATCATCCAATAGCCTTCTAACGTGATTAGCAAACACAATGTACCATTAGAACACTGGAGAGATGGTTAGTGGAAATGGGCCTCTAAACACCTATGTACATATTCCATTAAAAACCAAACATTTGCAGCTAGAATAGTCGTTTACCACATTAGCAATGTATAGAGTGTATTTCTGATTCATTTAATGTTATATTCATTGGGGAAAAAAAAGTGCTTATCCTTCAAAAAATAAGGACATTTCTAAGTGACCCCAAACTTTTGAACGGTCGTGTACTTCAGAAACAAAAAGGATGAAGAAAGAAAGTTTGGAACAAAATACACTTAAGAGTAATGTTATTGTTTGGCCTCTGTTTAAAAAAAGATGTAACATCACCAGTACCAGACCCAACTGAGGGTTTATATATATTTGTGTGTGTATACAGCAAGCAAGGCAGGGGGCCGGCCATAAATAAATCACTTCCTGTGTTCGGTGCCGGTATATAGCCAGGCAACACAATGTCACCGATGATGTTCAAATATAGATATTAGACTAGTGTTCTATTATCAGAAACTCACGTCTGCAGTTGGGGAAACCCCAGTAGCCCGTGGCACACATGGAGCAGTCTCTGCCGATCACATTGGGTCTGCAGTGGCACTGGCCGCCGAACGCCTCACAGGTGTCGCTCTCCGCTCCGACCTCGTGACAAGCGCACGGCATCGCCCCGTTGTTGAAGAAGGCCGACAGAGACACCGCAGAGCTGAGGCAGAACTTCGAGGCGGTGGCGGGGCTGCAGCGAAAGCGGGAGAGAAGAAGAGGCAGCTGCATTATAAAATGGCTCATTTGTGCGTAACAGGCTCTTTCCTAACTTCTCCTGCAAAGACACTGACTTGATGGAGAAACTGTTTTGGCCACAGTTGCTGATGAAATCGTAGGATTTGTCCAGAGGCTCCTCGTTCAGGTAGCTGGAGCTGTAGCTCGACTGAGGCACGACCAGAACATAATCCTGGAGAGAAACAGCACAAGGTTCTGCATTAACATTCTTATTACGTCTTATAACTGTTTTTAATGGTAGTTCTGTGTTTGAACATTTGGTTTATTTTTTACAGAGAAAATAATTTAACGCTCCAGGGCGGAACTTCCATGTGAACTTCGGAACTTCCAAACTGAGGAAGTTGTCAGTCAGACTTACCAGCCACAGAGTTTTGCCTGAAGGTATTTGCACTGTGATGAAGACCTCGTGGTCCGTCACATCCAGAATGATCTGATTCTCAGAGATCAGGACGTTACGACAGCCATAAGCGTGGGGACAGAAGGAGGCGTTGGCATGGCCTAAAACGCACAGACAAACGTTAAATCTCTGCCTAAACTGTTGCTGCTTCAAAGTCTGCTCTTAGACATATCTTAACATTTGGCTTGTATCTCTGCTTTGCTTATTATCTAATAAGTAATTCAGAACCTACTGAATTCTACTTGTGGATTCCCGGGGGAATGTCATCATGTCATCATTTACCTTGCCATATTCGCCCTCCGTTAATGTAGACCTGCACAGGATAGGACGGGTGGAGAGGCTGATGGTAGTGGAGGACGAAGACGTAACGTCCCAGAGAATGGACACGAGTTGAGAACACTGCTGCATTCTGGGTGAAGAGACAAGGATTCTGGGTTCATGTGTCTGTTAATCACATAATATGTGATTAACAGAAACTGTTTGACAGATATTATCTGTCAAACAGTTTCGCCGGACAGGCTTCAAACTCTGCAGTGCAGATTTTGGACGTGGAATAAGAAAAAAAACACATATATCAGTTAAAAAACAGGCACACACTGATCAGGTACTGCAATAGAGAATAAATATTGTGTAGAAAGAGTAATTGAATCATATCTATTTCCAATTTTGTGGTGTAAAAAATCGAAATATGACAATGCAGAAAATGCTTGTCAGATGATGATGTAATTCGACATACAACCGTGGTTCTCAAGTCCTGGTATAAAGCAAGATCCGCACTGAAGAAACTCTCTCTTCATCCTCTCATTCGTACCTGCACTGAGTCCAGACGGATGTGGTCGCCGCTGTCCGCTCCAAAAGGAGGTCGGTTTCCGCCGCTCCAGACCGACTCATCTTTCTGGTAGGAGGAGGGCAGAGGAGGAGCTGCTGCCGGGGAAGCCAGGATGGGCTCCTGTGTGGAGGAGCTCTGTCCGTCCTTCAGGACCAGGGAGTCTGACGGGGTGCGGAAGCGTGAGGGGGAGCAGGAGGAACTGTGGTGGAGACCAGGGTGGGTGGGGGGGATGCTTAAGACAGTGCAGTGACGCAGCAGCATATCATGCATGTTTTGAACCTGTGTTACTTTACCTGTCAGGTGAGAACTGTCCATGAGTGTTGATGCAGTAGACGTTGGGCTCAATGTACTCCATGGTAAACTGGTCTTTAGGCACCAGGTAAACTTTGTGCTGCAGTAAACACAGGCATATGTTGTTGTTATCTTTAAAGGTACCATATTATACCCTTTTTCTATAAGTTAAACTAGTTCCCTGGTGTCTAATGAACATGTCTGTGACATGCTTTGGTCAAAATACCACAGGGATGAAGCACCACAGCAGTTGAGTAGTATCTCTTTAAAGTAAAATGAAACTTAAGGGAGAGGAAATTACATCAGAGACACAGAGACCACTGTGAGCTAACAGCAGTTAGCATTTGGAAAAGTGATCATTTGCAGGCTCTAGCAGGCACAGTGCCGTCATATATATAACATGTATCCACTGGACAGATAAATCCTCTGAGGCTGGAAGTTTGTGTAGAACTCTGTGCTGCACTGTGAGGGCAAGAATAGAACTTTTTGCGGACTTCCGGTTTTCGGATGCCGTTGCCCTCGCCAGCACTCTCGCTTGTTTTATGGACAAAGCGGAGCTACGCGAGACAACAATTCCATTAATTTAGCGTCTTGTGACGTCCCAGGGAGGGTGGAAGTCAGCATCGCGTGTTTTATCTCCTGTACTTAGACTGAGGAGGACCACAAAAACATGAGTGAGTCACACTTTGGCAACTGATAGGACCTCCAGAGTCCCACATATAAGGATTTAAATGATTTAAAAGTTCATTTTGCATAATATGGGACCTTTAAGTTAAACAAAGACATTGAGTGAATCTCTAGTGATTTAAAAATTTTAGTTGATCTAAACATATATATTATTAAAATTAATATTACACTAAACTTGATCAAGTGACTCATATGAAAGTTCTCACCAGGAAGAAGCTGGCACGGTCAGAAATGAGTTGAACTTCAGTTTTGGCGGGTAGAGAGAAGATGGCCACTCTGTTCTGTGCATCAACGGCCACGACTCGACACAGGAAGCTACACACACAAACACACAGAGACAAACACAGACACACACACACACAGTGATTAATAGCTGTTGACAAACTAGATGAAGCACAGACAGTGACAGTAAACTGGGAAGCAGCTGAGTCCACACACACACACAGTAAACCACACACAAACACACAGTCATTATAGAATAGACTTCAACACCTTCACCTTTTTGTTGTGTTATCTAGGCTCAAGACACATTTCTCATAATCTAATCACATTTCTTTCAATAAACGTGGAATAAATGTAATATTTTCACACACTGTGAATTTTAAACGTGTCACGAAGTTATCTAATATAAATATAACATATATTTGTGATTATTTGTATGCGTCTTTCTTGTGTATCCAAAGCATTATTTTTTCTCTCAGCAGAATTTACAATGGAATTCCTCTTACAGCATGTTGCCTTTATGTCCAAAAATCAGCTTTCACGTGCAGAAAAGTGGTTAAAGATGTCAAAAACAGAAACTTCACAGATGTGAATAATCAAATTAATGGTGGCTGGGTTCCATTTAACTTCCTCGTAGCTTCAGTTTCAGGGTGCATGCTTGTTGTTCAATGTCTAAGCAGAGATTATGCTAAAATGGCTGCTGTAAAAATGGCCTATTCTGTGAGTTTGCACCTGTATTTGCAGTGCAGCAGGGTGACGCTGTGCTGGTGTGTCCGCGATCCCGGCATGTTTACGGCAAGAGACAAAGTCTGCGGCAGTTCCTCCTCGCTGGAATATTCCACCACCAGAGCGTAATCGCCTGGAGCCGACAGGCGCGTCTGCAGCTCGACGCTGATCTGCAGCGAGAAAGGGGAGAACACACACTTATTCAGAGGTTTTTTTTCCTTCGATTTTTTTTTAGTTCATCAGCCGGCTCAATATCACACTTCACGCTCTTACGTCGTAGCCGCTGCAGACGGCCATGTCAGGGTGGCGCGGGGTGACCCTCTCGGTCGGGCAGGGGCGTGGCAGGTGGTTGTCGCCGCGGCAGCTGGCGTCGTTGCCGGAGATGGAGGGGAAGGAGTCCAGAGAGAGATACCTGTACAGCAGACAGCTGGAGACGGACAGACAGAGCTTAGAGAGGACAGACAGGCTAAGAGTAACAGTTGTTGTTTTTTACTTATATATTCATGGGATGTTTTTACAGTTATATAAAGACGGAATTTCCTCATAACGAGGCCTAGGTAAGAGTGTTGTGGGAAAAGTTTCTGATTTTGAACTTGGTGAATTTACTGATCTGAATTCTTATTAGTAGGTATGAGGAACAAAAATAAAACACTATAATTCAACACAAACTCATCACCACTTCACGGAATTTGTGTGAGTTCTGTTTAGCTATCAGGTGGTACATTTTCTATTGTGAATTGATTTACAGATTAAAAGAAAATGGTAAATTGATGAGAGAAACAAATTTGTTTACTTTCTTGCTGAGGGTTAAATATATACACTACGGTTCAAAAGTTTGGGGTCACTTAGAAATCGCATTAGAAGGCACAGCTGAAAACAGTTTTGCTGGTTCATTTTGCAACTTTTTTGATGAACAAAAGTGTGACTTTTAATAGAAAACACATAAAAATTGTATAGGTGACCCCAAACTTTTGACCGGTAGTGTAAATATCAAATAACATGTAATTTAAAGTAGCTTAGTCGTGAGAGCATTGTCCATGTTTCCTCAGCATAAAGCACCAGGAAGGCATTTAAACACATATTTCTGTCACTCATTAATTGGTTGATTTTTTTTTTACTCGGGAATACATTAATTCGATATAAATTATTAATATTTACTTCTGGTTGGCGTCAGGTACAGAGCTGTACGTGCAGGGTTCTGTCACATGGATCTGAAGGATGGGAGCTTCGTAGTAAGCACTGGGCAGCAGGACTAAATAATCCTGAAGGTCGAAAACAGAGCATAGAGAAGGTGTTAACAGTGTCAACAGTGTTTAACAGTGAAAACACATTTTCTGTACATGAATAAAAACCGCATGCTTCTCACCAGCAGGATACCCTCAGCCTCAATAACCACAGTCCAGGTTCCTGGGTTCAGCACAAACGGTTCCACAAAGTTATTCTGGGGAACGTTGACAAAGGTCGGCTCCACGCTCGGAGCGAAGACGATCTGTTTGGACTGTTCTGAACCTGGAAACAACAGCCGCGTTTAGTATTAGACGTCAAAACAATCAGAGGAGAGAATGAATGAATACTGTCGTCACATCTGAGGAAAAAGCAGTTTCAAAAATGAGGAAACAGCATGGATTAACAGTCAAGAAACACTTAAAAGACAGTTATAGAGATTAAAATGCACATTAATATCATTAATATAAAAGGTGAATTCACTATTTATTATGAAAAATATTCATAGATATTCTCGTGTGACCGGTGGAGACCTACCTTTGCGGTTCATCTGATAGGCGGTTATTTTACCGCTGGAGGTGGCGCCCTCAGAGTTTACATATCTGAGGATGAAGCGAGTCAGATAGACGTCTGCCTCGCTCACATAAACCTGAAGCTTCACTGCCGTCTACAGGGTCAGAGTCCGAAAAAGGGACGGGAGAGAGGGAGAGGGAATGTGGAGGATATGAAATATAGATATATAAATCCTTTGTCTTTAATTCCTGAAACGCACACTGATCTGTGGCCCTAGAAGGTGAAAGAAGGAACTGAGGACTGCAACCACCACCAATCACAAAGATCTGGTCTCATCTGACAGGCAAGGAATAAAAAGTGATAGAGAAAATATTCCTCATCCACCATCTTCTTTTGTCTTTGACGGAATAAAAGTCGAGGAAGAGGAAAACGCACGAGTTATGTTAGTGCCAGCGCAGCGCTTACATTTACCACAGCGGAGGTTCCAGCCGTCCTCTATGATCCACACCCGGCCTCGAACAGCCAAACCCCCCCAGTTGGCGTAACGCAGCACCACGTGGAAAAGGTCGGGAGAGCTGACCGACACCGACACCAATACTTTGGACTAGCCCGGGCACCGGAGAGGGAGGCAACAGGGAGCACGAGTGAGGAAAGGGAGGAAGGAATGACGAAGAAAACACCAACACAAAAAAAGAGTCATAAGAAAAGACCATCACCAAAGTATCCAACACCCAGAGCAAACAAGCAAACATTTACAATAAATTCATTGTAAACAGTGTTCATGCAGGAGAAGCGGAGAAAGTATTGAAGACGGGCCACAGTCACATCATTATATACACATTTAAACAATAAAACATACATTAAAGACATTAAATAAATGCATAAACATATTAAATAAAGGAATATAAAACTTGTTTCTGATTTACTATACATGAAACAATAAAAATTAAAAATACAAAATTTTTTAATTTTTGTTGTGTTGGTTGCATTCTGAAATTAATCCACCCATTCCATTTTAAGCTGATATATCAACATAAAAAATAATGCCCGCCATGCATTTATAACCATGTCAAAGGGTGACAGACGTTCCTACCTGGATTGGCGACATCTGAGCGTAACCTCTCCAGCTGAAGTCTTTGAACTCCAGAGGATTGTAGCCAAATCGCACCGGTCTGCCGTCCAGCATGGTCCCCTCCTCTATCTCAAACTTCAGGTGATGGAGGTCTGGGAAGAAGTGATCGGGACGAGGTCTGCGGGGGCAGAGGAACCGGTTTATAGGGGGCATTATAACGGGGCATTCAAACTGAAATAATCTGGATTAAGGCGTAAAAAAACGTGAGCTCCTTTCCATATTTAAATGTATTTGTTGGTATATGTATCTCCTGTACCGCGTTATTTTATTTATTATCTTTATATTGTACAGCTTGTGTCATTAATTACACATCACCAGAAGAAGTGGAGGATGACACTTATCTTCTCGGTAAAAAAACAACATTCAGAGGTGGACTGACAGACACTACAGGAAATGTAATCTTAAAGGTGCATTATGTAATAAATCTAAATCAACTGGCCATAAAATCCTCCTAATATGTCACAGAGACTCAGGAATAATGTTCATATAACAAACTGAACTCGCCAACAACAACAGTACAGACAAAATATTTGCATAAAAAATTTTTTTGTTTATGTTTTGAAATCATGTTTTGGCATGTGGCGCCACCTACCGCCGTCTACCAATCATTACAGTCAGTAGAGTCTCAGCTGCCGAGCAACCACGGGTTGCCAGTTACGTCAAAAAACGAAACCTAAAAAGACCTCGGTATTTTGAATTTGAATGTAGTAACCGTTTTTGGCCACACTCTTACATATGGCACCTTTAATTATTTTTTTCTTCCACCACATATGACCACAACTAATGTATTGATTATTAAATACAGATTTTTGCAAGTGCAATGCATGAACACTGCCTCTTGGACTTCCTCTCAGCTCTGTTCAGCTGCTGTCTGAACTCACATGTTGCACCTCCCTCCCTCCACGTTAGGTCTGCAGGTACATCGGCCGCTCCTCTCGGCGCACGACTGACCCACAGAGCCCCCGATGTCACACTGGCAACCTAAACACAAAACATCGCGAACGTGAACATGCAATAAAATGTACCAAACACAGCCGAGCAGCCAAGCTTTAGGGGAAACTCTTACCCTGACAGCCAAAGTAATTGTGCTCCTGCAGGTTGTAGTAGCCGTCTTTGCAGGTGGAGCAGGTTCCACTGCAGGCGTTGGGTTTACAGTGACACTGACCTGTTTCCTGTGCCCACACAAGATGGATGTTAGGTCGATTGACATGGAAACATGGCTTTAAGAATAAACACAGTTTCGCTCGTCATATTTGACATTTTGCGTGTCAACAAGGGTTCACATCAACCACAAATTCAGGAATATGATCCTTTCATTTTTGTGGTTGAGTCTGAAATTTGAAAGTTGAAATGAGGTCAGACGGTACAGAAGGATTCATAAAAAAAACAAAAAAAAACTTTTTCTTACTAATTTGTGTTTTGGTTTGTTTTCCTGTCTAATGTTTTTTCCTGTTCGGAGCCATTTTTTCTGTTATTCGGAGTAATTTAAAAAAAAAAATTTCGTGGTAATTTTTACACCCGTTTTTCTGAGTAATTTTTTTTCCCTGAATTATCGAGATACTTTGAACCTCCAACCTGTAAGTGACTCCCATGGACCTATGGTGACTCCTGCCCGCACATACATGTCCCATCAACTATCTTCCCTACTGGGTGAATTAAGGTAAGGCATGTAATTGGTTACACACGGGGCATTAAATTGAGCTCTCAATATAGGAATGAATGCGATTATTGTTTCAAATACTCTCTAAAGTCAGAAAAAAGTTACTCTGAAAAACATAAACAAAGAAATGACTTAATTAAAAGCTAACCAAAATGAATGGGTTCAGATGGAGGGTTCACATTTCCAATATTAACTGCATTACACTGCATTTACCTGGACAAGATGGCACAATTAAATACAATTTTCAAGTATATTTAATCAACTATTATCAGTTCATCTATTTATATTTATCTAATATTCATATTGGGTATTTTTTTATTTTCCACAAAGACAAGTATATATGGATTAAATGCTCTTGTCATCACATGTCTGTAGGTATATATGAGGGTATTTATAAGTACATTCCTTCCCTCTTTTAGTGGGAATGACACTCTTTGTTATGCTGTACCTGCTCTGACTTAATAAAAAACAAAAAACATGTATATATTCTGTGTATATGAACAAAAGTTTGTCAGATTTCAAAGAGAAGGATCGCCGTTGAACTCGCTCACCTGTGCACACTCTGCGACGCCGCTCAGCGTCCCCGCGGTGTGGCATTCACAGTCTGCAAGACAAAACAGACATTTTAGTCACTTAACATTCTCGTGAGCGAGTCGTGTAAGGTTTGTGTGTGTGTGTGTGTGTGTGTGTGTGTGTGTGTGTGTGTGTGTGTGTGTGTGTGTGTGTGTGTGTGTGTGTGTGTGTGTGTGTGTGTCTTACTGGTGCATCCGTCGGGCATATCAGGCGACAGGTTCCAGTACAGAGGTTTACATTTGTCGCAGGCTGGTCCGTCCACGTGCTGGCGACACTCGCACTGACCCTGAGTCAAGAGATACGCACACGTAAAGCAATGGCTTTAATACTACAAAAACATTTTGTTTCATTTTATAGCATAAATGAAACAGAGGAGATAAATAGATAATAAATAAATACAAATACGTACGACCGGCGGTGGTATCACATATTGGACAGAACCAGCAGGATGACATGTGCCAACTTAAACGGCCAAGAAAAAAATAGAGAGGAAACAATTAGTTGTAAAGTTGATGTGAGACTCTCTGTATCCATGTGTGTGTGTGTGTGTGTAATTACTTTGGCAGTTGGGGAAGCCATAAGCTCCATGTGCACAGCTGTCACACCTCAGTCCCACCACACTGGGCAGACACACACACTGACCCGTCACCTGGTCACAGCTGGTGTAGCGAGAGCCTTTAGCAGAACACTGACAGGCTGCAACAGACAACAGTATATGAACATATATATGAATATAATGGAGCCCTTTATTAGGTTTATTACGAGGGACGACTTACGAGTGCAGGTCGGGTATCCATAGTAACCCGGCGCGCACTGCTCACACGTCGCTCCGCTGTAATTAGGCCGACAGTGGCAGTGACCTGAAGTGGTGCAGCTGGTGTCCAGAGAGGTGCGAGGGTCGCAGGTGCACTCTGCGAGAGAACGGGGGTAAAATCCAGTGAAATCCAGAATTAACGAAAACAGCATTTATGTACTCGCCAGGAACCCTGTAGAGTTTAAGGATGTAACTATATATTCATAATAATAGAATGGCATTTGCTTAAAAAAATCATTAGGATGTGCAAGAAGCCTTTTGATTTCGACTTATGTTGCTCTCCTGTGTCCTGGGTTCAGCACGAACGGTTCCACAAAGTTACCGTGTGAGTTACTGTGTGCACTCCAATGCTATGTCGCTATGTTTGTTTTTGTGCGGACCAGCATCAACAGATGCATTTGTGCATTTTCTATTATTGTTTGTGCGTAAATGTGTAAACTATACCTTGACAGTTGGGATAGGAGTGGAATCCAGATCGACACTGTTCACACCGAGGTCCCTGAAACTCTGGTTTACACAGACAATGACCAGATGCGTCGCAGACTTCAGGCAGTGAGCCGACGGAACTGCAACCACACACTAGAGGGAGAAAGAGAGAAAGAAATCTATGACTTAGGATTTTACTGTGATTCATTTCTGTACGATTGTAAGATTGTCACGTTGCACTTAAATGGTTGCATTATACTGAAATGCTGATTATATGATATACTGCTTCTATATTCTGCTCTCAAACAGGTTGTTCTCTCTCGGCAGGGGTGTGTTTTCTTTAGGAATAGTACCAAAATAACCAGCACCAACCGTTCCATTTTTCATTACCCTTCCCTTGGAATACCAGAGTAATGGTACGGGACAGTAAGGCCCTGTCCCAATACCTCCCCTAACCCTACATTTTGAGTGTTCATGTGTAGGGGGGAGCAAGGGGAAATGCAATTTCCCCTTATAATCAACCCTCAAAATGTAGTGAGCTCTGATGCGGGCTTAAAAAGAAGTGGAAGATGAAATTCCCCATGATGCTTTTTGAATTCAGCGCGCCGGCTGATATTTTTCAACAAAGATGGCTGCCACATCTGCCGAGGAACATTTTTTCGTTGTAATATATTTTCGCAAATAAGCACGTTACAATGTCGAATTGTGTTGGAATATGTTGGTTTTATATACATCCAAAGGACCGCTGAGCTTTGAACACTAATGTAAGAAAATAAGTGACGATTTATGAAAGCAGCTAGCTAACCAACGAGCGAGCGGCTACCCGCCGAGCACCCCGAGAGATCACGCCCGCCACGCAGAGCTGCATGATGGGCAAACGCTCTCGAAGCACCCGGCAAACAGCCGCCAGCGAGCTCTTCTACATCTGGGTAGTTGTGTCAGTGTTTGGATGTGTTTACCGGCGTTCACTTGAACACGGAGAAAAAACGGCGTTGACGGAGAAAAACAAACAGCTGGATCCGCCGGCATTTTTCCTGAATGAAAATAGTAGCATGCTCCACCGGTAGAATTGTCAACATGTGACGTAGGTTAGCACGTTCACTGCGCTAATTTGCATGTAGTGGTGTCCCAATAACGCTTCCCCCAAAGAGAGGAATTTACGGTTGAGGGCACTCAAAACCAAGGGGAAATTTTAAGGGGGTGGTATTGGGACAGAGCCTAAGGGTGGAGCTCGACCCACGACATGTCAGCTGATTGGGTGACAGAAAGACGTCACTCAGTTCATTCTCATACAAAGCTTGACGTCTTGTTGAGACAAACGGCCACAAAAAAGCTGCTGGAGGTCCTCCATTGTTGTCTGTTGTGTTGCGCTTGATGCCGTTGCACCGGTACAATGTCAAATTTCTATGTATCTCATTTGGCACTATCCTCACCCACCAACCAAGTAAAAGTACTGACTTCCTCTATAACTCTCTATAAAGATTACAATGATTGAGAATCTTCAGGGACATTTTATCGCTTTGCTTAAGACAAAGACAAAGAGCGTGGGATCACAGAGACGACTCACGTTGGCAGAGCGGGTAGTTGAAGTAGCCCGCTGCGCACTGGTCGCACTCGTAACCATGGAAACCGCTCCGACACACACCGTGACCAGTCACAAAGTCACATGACCCGTCCAGACAGCCGGGACTAGAACACTGACAGGCTGGAAAGGACACAACACACAACACAGTTTGGACCATGGAGATGAATGAAGTATTTTTAAAGACAGTCTTCGTCTGTGTGTTTATCCGCTTGACTGAGACTGAGGTGTAAAAAAAAGTAAAAATATTTACAGTGATTAACACGTCTCTGTGGAATGTTGTTTACTCAGCAGTGTGTGTGTGTGTGTGTGTGTGTGTGTGTGTGTGTGTGTGTGTGTGTGTGTGTGTGTGTGTGTGTGTGTGTGTGTGTGTGTGTGTGTGTGTGTTTGTGTGCTTACTCCTGGGTGGCAAACAAACAGACAAATGAAGCGCCAGGGATTCCTGTCTCTGTTTGTGCACTTGTGTGTGCATGCATCAATGCATGTGCGCCCGTGTGTGTGTGTGTGTGTGTGTGTGAACTAGATATTCATATTTAAACAAGAAAGCAGACATCTAATTTTAAGTTATATATCCTGTATGTTCTTTTTTGTCTTGGGTCAAAAGGTGCTTTAAAAGAGTAAGTTAACATTATGGGATATTATTTGTGATTACAATGTTGTATTGACTACATTTTAAATAAAGATTCAAGTCAGTGCTAATTTAATTTAATTCAATTAAACAATAATGATTTTATCTTTATGCTACTGTTTCAATTCCGGCTATTTATCCTGTTAAATAATGTTAATAAATCAAATTTGTAAAATAGTCATATTATGATCAACTATAAGTACTGTATGTTCCACTGGTGATAATATGGGTGCTTTATTTGTGTTATCATTTTAGTAATGTGATTATTTTTGAGTTTCGGACTTAATATTTTAGTGTTCTTTGATGTTCACAGACTTAACTTAAACCTATCTTAAACATAACTGAGACAATAATGAAAAATAATCAATAAAAATCTATCATTTTCTAATCCATTCGTCCGCATAACTATGTCTCACTCTGGCAGTTGAGTCCATGGAATCCTGGAGCACAGGTGTCACAGTGGTCACCGGTGAAACCTGGTTTACAGACGCAGGTTCGAGTCCGAGGGTCCGGCCTGCAGGAGTTATCCACAGTTCCTGCTGCGCTGCACTCACAGTCTGCACAGAAAACATTGCCGTTGTTGCATTTGATCATTTATCAGTAATAGTTTCTTTCTCTATGATAAGTTACTCTCTATGATGGGAAAGAACGTTTCTCTTCTGCATAACATGAGGGAGCAGATAAGAGCAGGTGGTTAAGAATATGAAAAAGATGAACAGTGTTGACTTTATTTTATCACATTCCAATTATGTTTCATGCAAACAACAACAATTTTCCCAAACCTCCTCATCAGCCCTCAACAAAAACAACAACAACAAGTGATAAGGAAGTGTAAAAACATAAAGAGAGAAATGAATCTACAGGAAGATTAAATTCTTACTGATGATCTCTCCTGCTGGTTTTGCTTCGCCATTGTTGTTGTTGGTGGGATATGTGGGAGCAGCTGTGGGAAGAGAAAGAGTGACATTAATCTTTCTGCAACTGATTTAAATATTTGTCTTGTTGTTGTTGTTACTCACGGTAACAGTCGGGGAAGTTGATGAAGCCGCTGGCGCAGGAGTCGCAGTTCTCCCCGCTGTAGTTGGGTTTGCAGAAGCAGCGACCGGTCAGATCCTCACACGTGCCGTCTGTAAACTCTGACTGACAGTCGCAGGCTGTGGCACAGACACGGACGCACAGTGAATAAAAACACGCCTCACTTTCATGTATGTTTAAGCATATTATACGCTACTCGCAAAAAAGTTAAGGGATGTTTGGCGTTTGAATTCAATTTCAGAATGCACCTAAAACGTACTATAACCTTTACAACAGGTGAACTTAAGTTAGCCTTCTCTAAACTTTTGAATGCACATGTGCAATTGTTCAATGTTTCAGTACTTATTGAATAACATGCTGTTCTCTAAAAAGGTGATTAACTGGAAAAATCACAACTGTCTGATGAAGTGGTTCAATTGACTATTTGTATTCAAACAGTCGTCTTCATCATGATGTGCAAATGTTGACATCATGAGACCAAGCCAACACTTTCACAAATTGATCAAGTTATTGAGACATTGAGATTTGTTGTTGTGGTATTGCCATCACTGTTATTAGCTCTTGTTTGAGATAAAGAATATACTATTACACCCTTCTACTTAAAGGGGACATGATATCCTATATCTCCAAGTTAAACTAGTTCCCTGGTGTCCAAATGAACATGTCTGTGACATGCTTCGGTCAAAATATCATAAGGATGAAGCGCCACAGCAGTTCAAAACAGAACAGAACACTCCCTTTAATAGTATCTCTTTTGGTCCACCTTAAAGGTCCACCTTAAAAAAAAAGTAAAACATCAGCCACAGAGGCTACTGGGAGCTAACAGCATTTAGCATTTGGAAAAGTGATCATTTGCAGGCTCTAGCAGGCACATTGCCATCATATAGAACAGATAAATCCTCTGAGGCTGGAAGTTTGTGTAGAACTCTGTGCTGCACTGTGGAGCCAAGAATAGAACTTTTCGCGGACTTCCGGTTTTTATATCGAGGACGACGACTGTGACTCACGTGAACAGGCCAGTGGAGATTCAATAGGTTGGTCTGGCGACCTGTAGTAGGTGGGGATGCAGCGCTCACAGTTGACTCCGGTGGTGTGATGCTGTGAAGCAACAGAATTCATCATCGCAGGGAAAGTGTAACTAACTTGTATTTTAAATCAGAAAAATGAATGTTCTTCACGATCACGTGAAACAGCCTAAAGCCATCATTCAAAAAAAAAAAAAAATTGATCTCAGGAACTTCTTTCAACTTGGAAACCTGTTGTTTATAATCTTAAAATCAGGCTGTTGACACATGGAAAAACTACAACTACAACAGGCTGTTCCACTCCAGTCCAGCAGGTGTAACGTACAAGGCATCTTCTGCAACACAAGCCCCGCCCCCAAAGGTTCCTGTGCTTTCACAAAGAACTATCAATCAAATGAGATCTTTTTTTTTGTAGGGGGAAGGGGTAAAAAGAACGTGATTAAGACCCTGGTTCCTGACAGTGGATAACGACATGGTCCATTGTTAGTTACCTGACATTTGAGACAGACTCCTCCCCCTCTGTGGTGTCCGTGGGCGTCGATGCTGCCTCTCCGCTGATCGACCTCGGGGTCGTAGTAACAGTCAAACGAGTGGCGGTGACAGTTACACGCTGAAACGGAATGCAGCGTTCTGGTTATAGGCTGATAATAAACACATTTATTTATCAATGGTGTTTTCTTATCAAGTAAATGTGGAACTGATTTAATTATGAATTTCATATCTGTATATTATTCACATACAGTATATTTGATGTGGAGAAGATTTAAATGTTAGATTTGGAATACTCACACACACACACACACTGACTAGAGACAAGAAGCAGGAACAAACTCAAAACTCAAAAACGGACTGAAGAATATAATTAAACACATCCTTTCAAAAAAAAAAACCAGAGGATATAATGTGACATGTGAATCACCCTGTCATTAATCTCAGTCTGCTCCTCTGAAGTCACTTCAAATACACACCGAGGATCATATTCACCGTGTTTCCAAACAAATCAAGAAAGACAAGTGAAAGAGGAGAGGCTGTAATTAACACACACACACACACACACACACACACACACACACACACTTAAAAGGACATTTTGATGAGTTAGTTATTAGATACAGACGTCTGAACATGAGAGGATGAGGATATTCTATGAGGGTTTTATTTCAAAGACTGTCATTTGAAGCGGGTGCAGCCTCTTTTAGGGTCTATTGACTGGTGATTATTTTTAGATTTCATTGAAAGATTCAAGAAAAAACGCAAACAAATGTACTTTCTTCTCGATTATGTGTTTCACATGATTCATCTGCATCTTTAAAATACCAGATTATGTGTTGTTGTTTTTTTTACACCTTTTGGACGCTGCTGTGAGGCGTCAGGATTCTCTGAGGCTCAACTTATAATTTACTCCACTCCACTTCACTTTTTTTACTTTTAACGACCTCTCATCTCAGTTGTCCCCCGTAAAAAACAACTTCTTCTGTGAAAGCAGATGTTTAAAATGTTCATTTGGTGTTTTAAATATAGGAATAAAGCGCTAAACTGAAGGTTAGGGCAACCTTTGAAGAAGAAGACAGGGAAGATTTACACTTTTCATTATATATGAATAAAGAAAATATGGCAAGTATGTTTCAATATTATATACTTTCTGACACTGATAGATCAGCCAATACACAGTATTAAAGACATATTAGCCATGATTTAAGCATAATTGAAGTTTGATATGTCACAATTTATAATAAAGCATTATTAGACATCCTTCCAGCATGTTCCTACACACTCTTTTTTATCAGCTGATCGAGTCAGACTCTAGTTTGAACCTAATTGGAGGCAAAAGAAAGATAACTGCGAGATTAAGAAGCAGCTTTTGCTCTTTAGTCCTTCACTCTTATCTGTCCCTCAGCACCTGAGAGGTGCCGGCTGAATAAAGCAGCGCTCCTTATCCTCCAGCTCTGCTCTGATAGTATGGAAGTGTTTTTTTCAGACGTGAACCACACTGTGGCCACGTCTGAAAAAAAGCCACAAAATAACCCCTCCAGAACAATAAAGTTACATTCTACTATAGCAACGCACAAATCGAAATCAAAGCAGAAGAAGCCATTCATCTCTATAACGGATTATAACGCAACAACATTACATCCTATATTTCCTCACTCGGCTTGTATTCCATTGACCTGCTGGCCTCTGGGTTATGCTGCAGCTCCTCTGTGAAGACCTTTAAGGTCTTAAGGCTGAGCCGAGATATTTGTCAAGGCTCTGATAAGCTGCTACTGAGCTGCAGTAAACATGACACAACTGGTCTCACAGCCTGCAGTCTTGTGCTGAACCGTGACCACCTAGCAGTCAGGATGCTATGCCTCCGCCAACCCGCTGCTAGTAACCATTCATTGTTGAATAATGGCCAACAAAAAAAAGAGTTATATTAAGATTTGAATCATGACATCATTGCAGTCCAACATTTGGACACTGATGAACTAACTGAAAACATATCTATAAAGCAGTGTGTGTGTGTGTGTGTGTGTGTCTGTGACGGGCATATCTCGCTGACCGTTAGTCAGATCGACCTAAGATTTTGGATATAGGTTGAGCATGGTGTGCATCCTTGATTTTCATGTTTTTTGGAGTAATTTTAATTTTCGCTGATTTATCACGCTACACCAGGCAGGCAGCGGCTCATCAGCAGCAGTTGCGCTGTCTGGAGCGGGGAGGTGGGAGTGAAGAGGCTGTCCTCACGGTGGGTGAGACATTTTCACACGGTTCACCGCAGAACATGGTGTTGTGCTGAAACTACGAAGTCGGTGTCCATTCACCAATATGCGAGCACATTTTAATTTTGCATTAGTGTGCTACTACTTTTCAGCTAACTTGGTGAACCTGTTTTCCAAAAGTTAAGCTAGCGAGGCTACGATTAACGTTAGCGTAGGGCTAACTTAACACAACCGCAGAACACGGTGTTATACTGAAACGACGAAGTCGCTGTCCATTCACCAATACGCGAGCATTACGGCTAACTTGGCGAACCAGTTTTCTAAAGGTAAGCTAGCGAGGCTACGACTAGCATTAGCGTAGCTAGCTGTTTTGTGACTGTCACGTGCCACGCTGGAATCTCTTAACAAGGCGTATTTGATTTGTGTCGTGCCTAATGAGTTTGCACAGTGTTTTTTTATTATGTTAGCCTTTACGTTCCTTATCATGCATTACCATAACTGAAAAATCTTCTTCAACTCCCACTACAGCAATATATACTTCCTACGGGCACTGCACTATTTCAATAAAATTAACTTCGAAAGTGACCTTTGCTGACCCCGTTGCTCCTGTGATACTCATATTATCCCATGTTTAATATAACAGCAGCTTTAGATCATTGGGACAACACCACGTCCACCCTGACTCAGATCACTCAGAGAGATTGTTCCCGGGGTCACGATCGTCAGATAATCGTGCCGAAAAAAAAAATCAATCATGCGTGTTTAAAGTAAACAGAGATTTGTAGCTTTATAAACTAACTGAACGTCCGTTAGTCACTCTTCAGACATTTACTCTGTGAATGTTAAGGCTACCGTGTAGAACTCCAGACTCAGTGTGTGCATCGGGAATTTTAAACACAAGAAGCAGACGATCCATCCATCCATCCATCTTTTTTATGTGTCTGATGCAGCCCGATGAAGTTACACCAAACACACAATATTCTCTTTGACCGTCATGGTCAAACCACTTATAATCCACTAAGGAGAAGTCATTTAGTCCACTAACACTTTATTCTGATTCAGCTGGAGTAAACACATCACAAAAATTCCACAGCACAAATAAATATTTAAACTAAACATAGAATAAGAAACAGGACAGAAATGCATATTTATGTACAGTATATGTACAGAATATACAGAAACATATTATGTGTGCTATATTTCATGGAGTGGACACTTGAAGAAAACCAACAGCAGTCCGTGTTTCTCTTCTTGTTCTTGTTGGACTAGCACGTGAAAGAACACACACATTCCTCTGCAGGGATCAGTGAGTTAACCCTGTGTGTGTGTGTGTGCGTGTGTGTGCGTGTGTGTGCGTGTGTTCAACGCGAGTGCTTCTTTTGTGAGGGCATGCGCAGCGTCAGGCTCTACTCACGTTCACACTCGTTGGCTCTGTAGGTTGTGGCCGGCTTCCACGCCAGTTGGTTGTACCCTGGGCAGCACTGATCGCAGGAGACGCCGCAGGTGTTGTGCCGACAGTCGCACTGTAACCTGTGAGCGACGATGACAACACAACAACGACAATGTGAGGATCAGCCCGGTTCTTGTGACTGCACTGTGTAATCGTGTAATCCCACTTTTCTTCACGTATTAACACCTTATTCTACATAACCTTAAGCTACCTCTATCACGACATGAATGTACTAATAAAGGGCTAGTATGCGACTTATATGCATGTTAGTAAGTACCTAGTTAAAGGTGCATTATGTAATAAATCTAAAGCAACTGGCCATAAAATCCTCCTAATATGTCACAGAGACTCAGGAATAATGTTCATATAACAAACTGAACTCACCAACAACAACAGTACAGCCAAAATATTTGCATAAAAAAAATCTTTTGCAGACTGCAAATCATTTTGAAATCATGTTTTGGCATGTGGCGCCGCCTACCGCCGTCTACCAGTCATTGCAGTCAGTAGAGTCTCAGCTGCCGAGCAACCACGTGTTGCCAGTTACGTCTGAGCTACAATGGCGGAGAAATCGAAACCTAAAAGACCTCGGTATTTTGAATTTGAGTGTAGTAACCGTTTTTGGCCACATTCTTACATATGGCGCCTTTAATGCTGGATGTGTGATCCCTAATCTAAAGATCAAAAAAAAAGAAAAGAAAAGCCTGGTTTAATAAAGAGAAATAATAATAATATCATAAATAATCTCTGAATGTGACACTTTGACTCTTTTAAGTCACACACATTCTGCAGATTACAAAAGTATGCTGTGGTGTGTGTCTATCTCAGGTCGTCGTGTTTTGGGTAAAACATATTTTGAACGTTTCCTCAAAAGTTCACATTCTTCTACAACTCAAAAAGGGTGAAAGAAAGGTGAAAAGTGGGAATAGACCCCCGCCCAACAATGAAAGAGTTAATCTTTCTCCTCCATCAACAGTGGCCGACTGCTTCACTCAGGCTTTTAATCTGATTAGTCTGTAAACCTGCTGCCTGTTGAGTGTGTGGCAAAAAACACAGCAGGAAGGCAGGAGAGAAAAAATAAAAAAACCTCTTCACGTTATTCTCTCGTCTCTCCGAGGCGTCTTCACTGGTCAGTGAGAGACAAACACAGATGACTGGAGTCACGGGTGGAGAAAAGTGGGATTAAAAAAGATGAAGAGGATCATCCCCCAAAATGTTATTCCTTTCCTCTTCCACTCATTTGAACCCAGTCCTTAAAAACAAGCATGAAATCCAATGTCAGATGACTCCAACCTGTAAGTCAGGGTCCAGACGAAAGATGAGGAAGAGATCGATGTGCAACAAAATCTAAACGCAACCATGGCAGCCACTGCCATGCATGTTTTTGATGTTGAGGTGTGTTGGAGCAGGGAAACATCAACAAAAACATGCAGGGCAGTGGCTCTGCAGGACCAGGACTGGTGAAAGAGCAGGTTGTGCTTCAGTGTTGTCAGCGTGGACATCAGATAAAAACGTGAAACATGTTTGTTTTCGATGACTTAGCCTTCATTTTCTATTCTCTGGTCTGTGCTGACAACATATCCGTGGATTTTGTTTCAACTTGAAAATTATGTTTCCAGCTTTTCACCTTTTTCCCCTATCAGATCACTTCATTCTCTTGTCACTTGCACATACTTTATTTCACACGCTCTCCTTCGTGCATCCTCTGCCTCTCCATCCCTCTTTCCTTTCCCTCACTGGTGCTCAACTGCGTTCAAGCATTTACGAAAACAAACTCTGAGCCCCGAACTGACTTGTTTCCTGGTTTCATTTATGAGCCGTGGAGCAGCAGCTTCCTGACTGAAGCGTTACTCAGCAGGAGGTGAATCCGGTCTTAGTTTTAAATCCGTAAATTACCAATTATTTCACCAATTTAGTTCCATTAAGCACTTGCCTGTCATCAACTTCAGTGTATATATTTGTTGCTTTTACTTTACTAAGATAGAATTTGCAAGAGCACATCTCAAATTCTGCAGCGCAGGATGAGTCTGTGTTTTGTCAACAGTGAACAGAGCAGCGCTGGGCCTCACTGACGCTCTCAGGTGTGTGTTTAGATTCACATTCAAACCTCTTGCCCTCTGTAACTGTCAGGAATCACGGCAGCGTTAGCGGAGCGGTAACAAGAAGAACTAAGACGTGTCGTACTCTCACACGCACTCGTGCAAGAGACAAATGGGCTGTTTCAGTCCAACCGCAACCTCACAGACAACCAACTGAGACTTTGGTTATCTGTGCTTTTGACACAATAACAGATGTTTAAAAAGGATGAAAACAATGTTAAAGGGGATATATTATGCTAAATCGACTTTGTAATCATTTAAATCCTTATATTTGGGACTCTGGAGGTCCTATCGGCAAATGACTTACTCATGTTTTTGTGGTCCTCTTACAGGAGATAAAACACGCGATGTTGACTTCCGCACTCATTGGGACGTCACAATGCGCTAAATTCCTGGAATTGTTGTCTCGCGGAGCTCCGCTTTGTCCGTAAAACATGTGAGAGTGCTGGCGAGGGCAACGGTCTCCGAAAACCGGAAGTCTGCGAAAAGTTCTATTCTTGGCTCCACAGTGCAGCACAGAGTTCTACACAAACTTCCAGCCTCAGAGGATTTATCTGTCCAGTGGATACATGTTATATATGATGGCAATGTGCCTGCTAGAGCCTGCAAATGATCACTTTTCCAAATGCTAACTGCTGTTAGCTCCCAGTAGCCTCTGTGACTGATGTCCCTTTCCTGTCCCTTAAGTTCCATTTTACTTTTTTTTTTAAGGTGGACCTTTAAGGTGGACCTAAAGAGATACTATTAAACAGAGCGGTCGGAACAGGGCTGTTTCGGCAGCGTGATTGAACTGCTGTGGTGCTTCATCCTTATGGTATTTTGACCAAAGCATGTCACAGACATGTTCATTAGGACACCAGGGAACTAGTTTAACTTGGAGAATTAGGGTAAAATATGTCCCCTTTAAGATTAAAACTGAAAAAGATGCTGTTTAAATGAACTACAGGTAAGCAGGCAACAGAAGATGACTTTCTATTCTTAAGTACTTACTTTAAGTGTCTTTGTCAGTCTGCCTGCAAACAAGAGTTAATTCAAATCAAATTTTTTTAGCTTTACTTTCTGTTTAGCGGAAGCTTATTTCTTATTTCTTCTTCTATCTTTGGCGCATAAATGGAGGAAGCTACAGTGCGTCACTAATTAAAGCACAGACGAGCAACTATATTTGCATTATTCATCAAAAGCAAAGGAAAGGTAGCCGTATGAAAGTCATCTAATCTGTGCACAGTCAGTCTTCTCAAAGCTACAGTAAGCAGGGTCCACAAAATTAACAAAAATAAACAATAGCTTTAAGATTAGATGATTAATACAGTAAAATGAAATATTTAATGCACCATATTGTTAGCATCACTCTGTCACACGCAGGTTAAAACAAATTCTCTCGACACAACAACAGCAAAGACTTAAGACTGCCGTATAAAATATCTTCCAAAACACAATTATGTGTAATTTAATCAACACCCGAGATAACGACTGTAATTGTACAGTTCAGATTTCATGAACTCCGTGCACTTTAATTTAATGCGTCTCTGGCACAGTGTGAGCCGAGGTATATTATGTTTACTGAGAAAAGTGTTTGCATTGCCATGGTAATGTATGGCTGTTTAACAGAGTGTGTCTTTATACGCTGATGATGTGTAACGCACACAGACCACACTGAAATAAAAATATAATTTCTGGCCCCTGAATTCTCTCTTACTCTCACTTGTATTGTAAAAACTACATTTTTAAACAAATATTATGAATTTAGATCATGGTTATCTTAAGATACTTTATCTAAATTGTGTATTTTTTGGCCTTTGCTGTACACGTATTAAGTATTATATCGGCAAGCTGTGAGAATAAATCTGAAAAGTGTTAATTAGGAACATGTTAAACACCTTATTGGATCATGTTGTTACCATCTGGCTGCTTGGTCAATAATTCGTTGTGTTCAGCTCCATTTGCTTTCACTTTGCTGCATCACTTCCAGTTCAGGTTCAGAGCCCAGAGATGTGAGGCCACATCTGGGTTAATCATTAGCTGGTGTGTGTGTGTGTGTGTGTGTGATTAAGTCTAATAATGTGTGTGTGTGTGTGTGTGCGTGCGTGGGGGGAGAAAATAAACTTCTCTTCTGGGCCTTCACTGAGGTGTCGGAACAATAACTAAAGAAAAGAAGGAAGGAAACAGTGGAGAAAGAACTGCCGTTCAAGGTGAAACAACTGGACTCAAGACATTGTTACAGGCGACAATTCTTCATGACAACACTCTGAGTACAAACATGTTCCACACAGCTGAACTCAGGGAAATGACGTTTGTTTTTGCCATATCACAGACAGTGATGATGTTCACAACGATTGCAAACTTGGTAGTCCTGGTAGTCAACCTGCTTCTTACTGACTATAATGTAGTTAAGTATGACATCAAAAACCCCAATGAAAGTGAAAAATGTCAATGTTTTTGACCTTTATAAATATATCTGGACTGAACTTGTTTAATTCGTGACTCATCTGACTCAAAATAATATACTGACCTCAATGGAAAAAGTAATTATCATGAAAAGAATCCTTTCAAACAGTTTAAAAAAAATATAATCCCAGTCTGGTAAATGGAATTCAAACACTATTTATACACACAACATGATTCAGAGTGCATTCATGCATTTTAAACTTAAGTCAAGAGTCATGGAATTAATGCTAACCCTCTTCCATGCTTGCAGGTGTTTGATTAATGAGGAAACAGGACAAGGCGCTCAAATAAATCCGTCCAGGAAAACTCATGGAGAGTTTGGAGATGGACCGTCTGCTCTGTGTCAGAGAGAAGGAATGTGGAGCAGCTCATGTCTGATCTGAGAACTTACATCAGCGCTGCCTGCATGTTGTTTGATGTTGGTTGCATTCAGCAGGTGTGTTGTGACAGGAGGACCGTGGCGATCGACACCTGCTCTGCTAATGTCATCGAAACTGTTTGAGTTGTAGACGTCACTGTGACGACGAAGAGCACCGGACAGATTGAGCATTTGGAAAAAGCCATTGTTTGCCGACTCCAGCAGGCACATTGCCGTCGTATATAAAATGTAGCCACTGGGCACGTAAATCCTCTGAGGCTGGAAGCTTGTGTAGAACTCTGTGCTGCACTGTGGAGCCAAGAATAGGACACTTTGCGGACTTCCGCTCGTCTGGATACTATTGCCCTCGCCTGCACTCTGGCGTTTTTTAGTGGAGCTCCGCGAGACAACGACTGCGGAAATCAACATTGCGTGTTTTATCTCCTGTACTTAGACTGAGGTGGACCACAAAAACACGAGTGAGTCATCTTTTTTCACACTTTGCCGACTGATAGGACCTCCAGAGTCCCAAATGTAAGGATTCAAATGATTAAAAAGTCGATTTTGCATAATATGGAACCTTCAATTTATCAAAATTGACCGAGTTGATGGAAACATTCTGGGTGAAGCTGGATCTGTAGTCGTGATTTATTTATGTTTGACAAGTAACCCAAATAAAAATCACTCGCATCGTTATCCCCATTTCTTCATCTGTAAGGCTTTCTTTTATTAGTGCATTCCTCAGTATTCACTTAAGTGGCTGTTATGGTTCAGCTCCAAGACTCGACTTCAACAAAAAAGTCAACTTCAACTTCCAAGAAGCCTTCCAGCACAAACGTATAATTACAGAGCTAATGAGCTGCTGTTGCAAACTCCATTTTCCAAGTGCAAAAAGCTCAAGTTTCACTTCGTGAGAGAGTATTTCACAGTAAAAAAATTGGTTCCTTCTCGATTCTGGTTGAGCGCCAGTAGTTTTAAGAGCAATCTAAACTCTCTTATAAAGTTAAAATAATAAAAAACAGTAGCATGTGTAATCCCATATCTTCCATGTTGTGACAAAACTCCCATAGCGCGTAACCCCAAGAGAAAACAAAGACACCTGCATGTCTGCAACTGCTGTCAATCAAAGCTCAGCCTCTCTATCCACGGCAGGATGTGAGGGTCACAGCAGGGTGACCACCTCCCGTCAGTTGGTGCATTGATTTTCCCATTTTCTCACTTTGTCGCAGCAACACTTCCTCTGAAATCCTTCCTTTTACTCCCTAATACCCCAATCAGTCATGTGCAACTACAGGGAAAGAGCTGCATCACTGGCTTTCCAAGAGCCCAACTCCAGATACCTTCAACATGTCTGTGCGAGTGAGTGTGTGTGTGTGTGCGTTAATGTATGTGTGAGTGTGTGAGAGAGGGAAATTGTGTGTGTGTGTGTGTGCAGGCATGCGTGTTTGAGCATAACTCATGCTGGATTTGACAAAGTAATGAAGGCTTACAGTGAATTCCTCCACAGCCACCAGGTACTGCAGCTACACACATGCACATGCATAGATAAACTGCACACACACACACACACACACACACACACACCTGCTTATGTACTCACATACACACATATTATTATATTAATCACACACTGCTCACTTCCACTAGTCATGAGAGACCTACACTTATCTGGAAATTCACACATACAGTCCGTGCGCATGCATTTGAACGAGCTCCGACCTTGTTTTTCTCGCCCTCGACAATAAATAAAAAGTACATTAAAGGGCGAGACACCTCTATTTGTAAGGAAGTTGAAGTTCCTCACTTCTCCACTGCCACCTGTTTCTTACTCAGGTCAATTTTTATGAGCACACTAACAACAAACAAACAAAAAAAGCATCTCTACAACTCAGTTACCGGCTCCTCAGGTCTCTTTGTCTTAGCGTGAAAAGGCATACACTACCGTTGAAATGTTTGGGGTCACTTAGAAATGTCCTTATTTTTGAAGGAAAAGCACTTTTTTTCCAATGAATATAACATTAAATGAATCAGAAATACACTCTATACATTGTTAATGTGGTAAACGACTATTCTAGCTGCAAACGTCTGGTTTTTAATGTAATATGTACATAGGTGTATAGAGGCCCATTTCCAGTGTTCTAATGGTACATTGTGTTTGCTAAACATGTTAGAAGGCTTTTGGATGATTAGAAAACCCTTGTGCAATGATGTTAACACAGCTGAAAACAGCTGCTTTTGCTGGTTCTTTTGACGAAAGGGTAAAATTCATATTTTGAATAAAAATCATTATTTCAAATTTTGTCAATGTCTTGACTGTATTTTCTATTCATTTTGCAACTCTTTTGATGAATAAAAGTGTGAGTTTTAATCTAAAGCAGACAAAAACTGTATCGGTGACCCCCAAACTTTTGAACGGTAGTGTAGATATGACAGAAAAACCCACCAAGTGTCTGCTAACATCATGTTATAATATGTCATACTGCTGCTGTCCTAAATCACTATAGCCGCGTCAGGCGTCGTATCCATCAGAGGATTGCGTCGTTGCAGCATTCTCCCATTTCAAAGGCGCCAGTGAAGGATACAAATGGTGGATCCCTCCCTGGCAAACCTATCTCAGGGTATATTTCATGCCAGTGATCAATCACTTCTCAAAAATAGAATAGAATGGCAGCAAGTTTGTGAGATGAAAAGTCGTCCAAGGAGCATGTTCAAATTCTAATTTCCCTGCGGGGATTAATAAAGTATTTCCGATTCTGAAGCTTTAACTCAAGCCAACAGATAATGGTGCAACTGATGAAAGGACAAAGATCTGACAACACGTGATTGACAGGTAAAGGAAGATACGTTTTTTGTTGTGGGGTTTGCAGCGGAGCATGCATTTCCTCTGAACTCACTTTGGATTTGACACTGTTGGCATGAACCTGGCCCCATCATAACCTGCCGACTCACAAAATTGTTTTAGTGTGAGTCTCGGCCAAATCCCTGTGAGCCAAACACTTCAGCTTTTAAGTGCTTAATTTTTAAGGGTTAGGTGTTTTGGTTTTTTTCCACTTTAAATAAAATTGAAGATTTGTTTTGTCAGAAGGTTTGTGTGTTTATGTGAGGTGTGCAAAAGCAAGAAAGCAGCAGAAGCAGATAAAACCCCAGCCAAGAATCCCTGACACTCATATTAGAGTCACAGGTCAAGGAAAGAAGGATTTCATAGCGTGCTGTTGCAGATGAGAGTCTGACTCACAATGCTGCACTAGCAAAAATCACTTTATGAGCTTAGCAAGATTTATTCTCATTATCGCGTGCACATATAAACCCACATTATCCAGTCAAAACAATGTCGGTCTGCCGCGTCTGTGAATCATAGAAGTGAAGTCTGAGTCACTGACTGTTTGTCGAGCTTGAAGGCTTGAAAGATTGAAGCCTGGACCTAATGAGGCAGAACCTCATTTTTGAGGTTGTGTGTGTGTGTGTGTGTGTGTGTGTGTGTGTGTGTGTGTGTGAAAGGTAGTCTTACTTGTAGGGATCGTTGGGGTCTTTGGCGTCGCAAGCCTCAGCGTGTCCGTTACACACACATCGTCCTCCGATGCTGATATCTTTGAGACTGTAGTAATACTGCAGAAGAAGAGCAACAACATCCCCAATATTAACATTTACGATGTTTAGTATTTAGTTTCGTAGTATTTAGACTTCTGCAGATACAGTTAGGTGAGAAGATCCTAAATTATCTCTTCAAAAAAAAACTCTCATTAACCCTTAACTCATTGGCTGCCAATTCAAATACAACAGTTCATTGCCATGGCGTATGATGAAAGAAGAGAGTCTACTCTCTCTTTTGGTAGTTTTGGTGTTTAAATAGTTATAGAACACAACCTTTTGTGGGTCTTGGAAAATCAGTCAAAATGCTGTAAATCGCTTGGCAGTTCTGCACTGAAAATGGCTGGCAGCCAATGAGGCAAATATGCGATTGTGTTATTTAAAGTGATTTTTAAGGGCAAAACATGTGTTGAAGATTTCAAAAACGAACACGTAGACCAGAAAAATATAAGTTTCTTCAAGTACGGAGCAAGTCAAAGGGACATTTATGTCGTTTTCATGGTGTAGCCGGTGGCTGGGTTTGTTTCCTACCCTGCGGGTGACTGTGGGGTCGCGGAGAGCCTTGCCCATCAGGTGTCCCAGCAGCGTGTTGGTTCTCAGGAAGCGCAGCCTGATGTTTGTGGCCTTGGTGAAGTCCCTCAGCACTGGCGAGTAGGAGAAGTTCATCGCACCAGGACGACCGTTCACCAAAGACACCACGATCTAGTGAGGTAGAGGTAGAAGGACAAGGACAAGGGATTGCAGGATGATGCAGGATTGTTTCACTGACTAAATTAACTATAAAAGATATACAGAATATTTTATATTTTATGATTTATAAGAAAAAAAAGAAGGAAAGAAACATCAATGAAAATAATTTCAGAGGCTCTTTTAAGTTGGCTCTAAATCCAGATGATAATCCAGGTTACAGTGACTGATGGAAGTCTAATGTATTGCTAGATATTCATGCAATTGTGTCTCAATGAGCCAGTGAATTAAATAGTGACATTAATTTACGACACAAACATACCTCGCCGTTTTCCAGCGGAACTATCCGGGAGTATTCCGTGGTGCAGATGACGTCATCGTCGGCGTTGATTCTTTCGATGGTTCTCTGACCAAAGCGCTCAATACAGTCTCTTTTAGAGGCTACACACACACACACACACAGACACACACACAAATTGGGAGGTGGGGAGAGAAAAGCTTGTAATTAGTTGAAACCACCTGATGTGTTGAGAGCGAGTGTGAAAACATCCTGTGGTATTTTAATGATGCGTTTCAGTGTGAGAAGGGTCTTTGTCTGCGATGTCTCTTAACCCCACTGTGATAAAGGGTTGGTTGTAGGTCACTGACTTCTCCTTTTTAACAAAAAAAAAAACAAATCACTGGTGTGTTTTTGTTGTTGTTTATATAAACCTGAGCAGAGGATAGTGTTATTATTGGTTCAAGCAAAAAAAAGCACAAATGCAGGATAAGACAACTCTTGCTCTTGTGCAGATGATATGACTCCTTAAAATCTTTAAAATCCATGAAGACACACGGATGAAATTCCTGGACATGTTTTCAGTTCATCTCAGATGTGTCCTCGACACAGGAGACAAACACAGAAGACAACAAAACCAAAGATAAGGAATTTATGTTATAATGATTTGATAATGTCAGGATGTGAAATCTTCCCTCTGGGATAGAGTGTGAGTGTGAGCTTGTACCAGCTGCAGCAATTCAAAATATAACTGTCAAACAGGTCCAGGATTTACAACTCTGAGGCCAATACTAATTTACCCTGTGCTATTTACCACAGACACACACACACACCTCCCCACCATTGTCTGACTGTGAGACGATGCAGATAACGCGGTAACATTTCTTCAGCTTGTAATAGGACAAAGTAATTGTGACGGAATTATCTTTGGACGTTTTGAAGCGTTCACTAACAAAGGACAAAAATTAAGCTAAAGTCTCATTCAGCAAAGTAAAATTCGGGTAAAATGGAGAAACAAAAAGGACAGGAGCTGATGATTCCTGGAAGCACGACTTCAAATGGGTAAAATGGGGAACAAATGTGTGCTGCACTGTGGGAGGAAGATCAGCTCCAGCTGCCTGTGGGCCGCTGTCAGTCAGCCAAACGTAGGTGATTGCAGCACAAACACCCGTGTTGTTGTTGGTTTTTTCTTTCTAAAAATAGCTCACAAAACAACGCATTTGACCGTATATGTACATCGCGTGTTCTCCCTCTTTCACTTGCAGTTATTTATAGTTCCTTTAACCTTTAAATTTGAACTCCAACATCTGATTTAGACCAAATCAGACAAGACATGGAGTCCCTGTGGATGGAGATCATTGGGTCTGATTGCAAAGTCTGTATTAAAGATCACCTGGAGCAGCTTTCAATAAGGTAATGTCAGGTGGTAACACACACACACACATAGAGATGAGGTACACCCAAACCCCGCTGACTCTTTCTCTGATTTTCATCATGCCGCGACCTGTTACAAGACATGCCTGGAATTCCCCCTCCAGGGCACCCTAGATTGACAGCTGCCACAGTCAATCAGCTGGCAGCTCTATGATGTAATGACGCAAATGACGCCCCACCCCTGACCCGAGACCAACAAACCAATCGGCCAATTAGCCGTTGGCCCTCGGGGCTGCTGTTAAACTCCGAGATGAGAGAGGGGGAATCAAACCGAACCCTGGGGGACGTTAGGAAAGCACAAAGAGATTGTGACGGAATCTGACTTGGTTTGGTTCCGAATAACCCTGGAGTCAAATCATGTGCATGTGCTGTGCGGGTAAACATATATGTGTATGATTTCACTCACAGGCGAAGTACTGCCAGGGTAGGTAGGTCTGACCAAAGTCGGTAGATCGCTCCAGAACCCAGAGGTCCGGACGGGGAGAGTTGGCAAACTTTATCAGCACGTAGGCAACGTGAAAGAGCTGCAGAGACACACAGGGAGGAAGAAAGTCACGTTAATTCACATTAAACACAACGTGCATCTTAAGTTTGCAATGTTTCCGTGTGTGTGTGTGTGTGTGTGTGTGTAGTCAAGAGGAACGGGAAAATACAAGAGACTAAAAAAAAAGAAGAATGAAAAGGAAAGGAAATTGGAGCCAAGGGGATGAAGGAATGCGGGAGAAAAGAAAAAAGAAAACAAAGGAAATCAAATCAAAGACATTCAACAATTGGGGTGAAAAGGGAAATAGGAGCTGCCGGCTTCTAATAAAACCAATTAACCTTTGTGTTGACCCGCAAAGTTGACGTGTGAAACGTCTCGAGGGACGTCCCATTGAAATGAAGAACAGTACTGAACTACAGTACAACGTCCCGGGACATGAATTGATAACGCGCACCAGATGCTCCTTCGCCACGATCTCGACTCTCGGAGCTCTACGGCCATCTGCGGCCGTCTCGGTTTGCCTGTCATCCCTCGTTCATTTCCTGACTGAAAGGCGCTGACGCTGCGTACACGGCGATGACAAACTGCTCTCCTGGGCAGAGAGAGAGGGACAGGAGGGAGTCGAGCAGATCTACTGTTTGTCTGTAGGGCCTTAAAACTGCTCCCCCGATGAAAGGGAACACTTTGAAATAACACGGTGATGCACGTAATAATAACATTGTAACTAATCATGACAGTGTGTGTGTGTGTGTGTGTTGAAAGCTGAGTTTAAGTAAAGCCTGTGTATATTTGTTGAGTTAAATATGTTTTTCTTCTGTTACAAATACAAATATGGCTCCGTAATAAAACTAGAGGTGCATTTCCATCCAGTGAGTTTCTTTTATGTGAATTTTCAAATGAAAATAAACCTGAAATGACGCAAAAGTCAAAGGGATAAAAGAGCGAGCCTAAACTGTAATGTGTAACATTTAAATATCTGAAAATTTACAATCAAACCATTGTTAAATGAGTTGACATAATGCTGATACATCCTGTCAGCTCCACACAGCGATTTTTTAATGTCAAAATATATGGAAGCAACAGATGACAGCAAACAGGTCGGAGTATCTGATCTCCACATCTCTTAGATTTTTAATAAATATCAAATTGCGATTACTTTGACAGGAATGGCGATTGCGATATGATTCGCGATATCAGAGGGAATGGGTGATTCTCGTTTTCGTTGGCTTTAAAAGGTCCCATATTATGCAAAATCTACTTTTTTAATCATTTAAATCCTTATATTTGGGACTCTGGAGGTCCTACCACTCGTGTTTTTGTGGTCCTCCTCAGTCTAAGTACAGGAGATAAAACACGCGATGTTGACTTCCGCGCTCACTGGGACGTCACAATGTGCTAAATTCCTGGAATTAATGTCTCGCGGAGCTCTGCTTTGTCCGTGAAACACACAAGAGTGTGATGGCGAGGGCAATGGTATCTGAAAATGTAAGTCCGCGAAGTGCGCGAAAAGTTCTATTCTTGGCTCCACAGTGCAGCACAGAGTTCTACACAAACTTCCAGCCTCAGAGGATTTATCTGTCCAGTGGATACATGTTATATATGACGGCAATGTTGTAATTTCCTGTCCCTTAAGTTTCGTTTGACTTTTTTTTTTAAGGTGGACCTAAAGAGATACTACTAAACAGAGTGTTCTGAACAGGGCTGTTTTAGCAGGGTGATTGAACTGCTGTGGTGCTTCATCCTTATGGTATTTTGACCAAAGCATGTCACAGACATGTTCATTAGGACACCAGGGAACTAGGTTAACTTAGGGTAAAATAGGGTATAATATGGGACCTTTAACAAATATTGTGCCTCCTGATGATGAATAAGTTTGTTTCCGCTAACACATTTTAATCAAGAACTGTAGGTTATCAGCTTCATCATTAATTCATCAAAATATGACATAACAGACACCATGTTTGACACAGGATGTATGATCTGAGCATTCTTGGAAGTGAAAACCAGCCAACTTGTGTTACAAGGAGCACACACACACACACACACACACACACACATTCTTGTACTTGCTGCATACTGAGGACTGGGTTGCTGACAAAGTGAGGACCATCATTTCCACTTTATAAATCAACACAATTACAAATATCTACTTCATGAATGACATCTACAAAGAAATACTGGTTGCAGTACCATAAAATGTCTGCAGGTGGAGCCTCAGAGCAAAAAGGGCTGGAAAACTTTTTCGATTTTTTTTTTTTTTTTTTTTTTGGTCCAAATTTTTACAAAAACATCATACTTATACCATGTCGACAAAAGTAAAAAAAAAATTGACAAAATATTTTGTCCAAAATTTGACACAAACGTCATACTATATTATGTTGTCCAAAATTTGAAAAAAAAATTTTACTCAAAATTTGACAAAAACGTCATACTATACTATGTCGTCCAAAATTTGAAAAAAAAGATTTACCCAAAATTTTTGACCCAAAATTTGACAAAAACATCATACTACTGTCGTCCAAAATTTGAAAAAAAAATGTACCCAAAATTTTTGACCCAAAATTTGACAAAAACATCATACTACTGTCGTCCAAAATTTGAAAAAAAAAATTTACCCAAAATTTTTGACCCAAAATTTGACAAAAACGTCATACTATACTGTCGTCCAAAATTTGAAAAAAAAATGTGACCCAAAATGTTTGACCCAAAATTTGACAAAAATATCATACTATACTGTCGACCAAAATTTAAAAAAAAAAATGACGCAAAATTTTTGACCCAAAATTTTACAAAAACATCATACTATACTATGTTGTCCAAAATTTGAAAAAAAAATTGACCCAAAATTTTTGACCCAAAATTTGACAAGAACATCATACTATACTATGTCGTCCAAGATTTAAAAAAAAAAATCGACCAAAAATGTTTGGTCCAAAATTAGATTTTTTTTTTCTTGACAAATTCAGTATAGCATGTTATAGCAACCTAAGGAAGTGATTTCAATGAAAACAAAGTGAGGACCGGCCAAAATGTCCTCACTCCGTAAAAATGACCTCACTTTGTTGGTTAAAAACTCTCACTGGTCCTCAGTATGCCGCAAGTACAAGAACACACACACACACACACACAATGATGCACAACCTGCACACAGACACGTGCAAGAACTAGCACTTAACTCTGATAAATGAGAGAGAGAAGAATGACAAGGGGATGACGACAGAGGAGAGGAATGCATAAGGTTTTCTCTGTTGACAGAAGAAACTCAATTTCATCCGTCCATTTCCGTTCGGCCTACCAACCTAAGACTAAAGCGGCAGGAAAAAGTGCCTGGAAATTCAAAATTCTCCAAATCCAAATGAAATATTAAATGAAAAAGTCTTTGACATATCCTTTCATTTTATTTTTGGAAGACCGCACCGTGGACTCCAAACAAAAACAATGGCTTAACCAAAGCTGTGCACGTGTGTCAATCTGAAGGACAGGAAACGGAGAGCGAGGCCTCCGCTCGTCCCTCAGGGCCAAAGATATTGAAAGAAAAACCCAGAAGCATTCCTCTGATTCCAGGGTTAAGGTTTGACCTGAAGTTCAGAGCCGATTCTTTGAAACAGACGCTTCTGAGCGAAAGCACACGACTGAACACGCCGACACATCAGGTGATTCACAGTGGTGAGACTTTCACATTGACCGCGGCAGTTCAGTGAACAAAGCTACACCACTGCAGACTTTCAAAATCAATCCATCGTCGTCTTATCTGTTCTCGTTTAAAAAATGCCAGTCGGCCTCTCCGTGACAAATGATGAGGATGAAATGAAGTACGAAAAAACATGCAACCCAGATGTAAAATGGAAAATACAGAATGTCAGACATGACAATGTCATGTTTATCTTCGGACTTGGTGTAAACTCACTACTATGAGACAGAGGTGACTGTACTGAGGTGTAAAGAATTATAGATACACTAAAATACGACAATATCTCATGGCGTGATACTGTATTGATAAGGAAATGAGTATTTAAGCCTCTGTTCAGTATACTCTTAGAAATAAGGGTTCAAAAAGTGTTAGTCTACAAGGGCTGAGGTTCTACCTGGAACCATTTGTTTTTCAAGGGTTCTTTGTGACACATAGGGCTCCTGTAAGAACCATTTTGATCCGGAGTATCATTTAAAATCCCTTTCCCGAATAAAGGGTTTTAAAAGGGTTCTTGGTAACACTAATGATTGGCATCGGTGGGAATGTAAGACCTTGGTGACCAGACTAATTTGCCATTTCTTCTTATTTGTAGCACTCCTTCCTCTTTAAAACACTCTGTATCGTGTATTCAATCATCTAAAAGATTGATTTGTAGAGAGACATAAGTAAAAGATGTTAAAAAAAACCCATCATAACATAACCATCATAACATCTGAGAGCAATGGGAACAAGAGGTTACAGTGTCCCCACATATCACAGTGTATCGCACTGTCACCCCTGTATCAGGATATTATGTATCGTATCACCGAGACTCTTGCAAACAGAGCTCTAAATGTGACTGATGGAGACCGACCGGCATCACAAGGACACTCCTGCACCTCTCTCCTCTGTTTCTCAGCTGTCTGTCTCCAGCTCTCAGTGGGAGTCAGTCTGTTCTGTTGCCTGGTATGAACACACACACACACACACACACACACATTCAACAAAAGCTCCACCCACACACACACACACTCTCCATTGGATTTATGGATTAGTGGCTGCCTCCCGGGTCAGCCTCCCTGAATTGCCCGTAAAGCCATCAATCAGACTGCTGTTACCATGGCAATCTGAAAAAACCAGCAACAGGTCGGTCAGACCAAGAGGTGACAGAGAGGCTGGTCGAGAGAATGAGTGAGGAGTCAAACAGAAATGGAAGCAGTGGAGTTTTTAGCCTCTTTATATAAAGGTAAAGAGTCAGAGTTGAGGAGTCGTTTTTTTTTTGTCTCTTCACTCAAAGCCGAAAGCTCAGCACAAAAGATGAACTAATCTAATGCTTGACTTTGTTCTGCAGCCTCACAGCACTGTGGCCGTTCACTCGGTATATTAGTTTATAATTTGCGATGACAGAAGGAGGAGAGAGTGGATCAGATGAAGATGAATAGACCCAGATATCACCATCATCATCATCATCATCATCATCATCATCAGAGAGTTAGTGATCAAAGTCAAGATCAGTTCAAGTCATCCAGGGTTGACTGGATTCTAACTGGGTACATTGGAGCCGACAGTAAAGCCTCCTTTATACTCTTTTCTACAATGTTCTGCAAAAATGTGCTTTTCTTCACTTTCCTTTCATGGCGTGCACCTGTCACAGACACCATCATTTTCAGTTTCACTCGCAGAAAAAAGTTGAAATTCTCCTCTTCTTCATGTGGAGCGAACTCAAAACTCCACATAAAAGTGCAACCAAACTCAAAGATGAAAACACTTGACCTCACAAACACCATTTAAAGGCCACAGTAAAATGAAAAAGCCTGCTGTTGTTTCAGCTGAATGTGAACGAGGTGAGACGCTAACATGAACATGGACCTGGTAACTCATAATGAACCCATGTGGCAGCAGATGTTGGTCTCGTGTCTGGGATTTATACGAACAAGTGTCTGAGGAATGCAGGTGTGTGTGTGCGCGTGTGTGTGTGTGCGTGTGTGCGTGTGTTCACTTGGCTCCCGGCTGGTTTAATAACTGTACACATTCCTTGGTGGCACCACACATTCCCGGTGCCTCAGGTAACCGTGGAGATAAGAGAGGGGACACACAAAGGGACAGAGGGCAAGACGGAGAGAGACGGACGGAGGTATTGAGGATGAGAACTTTAAAACATTGTGTTTTAATTTCACAGACAGTTTATGATGGAAAGACTGAAGTCTACTAAGTCTTCTTTTTTTTTTTTTTAAAGATTTGCCCTTTTACTCCAGTCTTCAACAAGTTCCTTTTTATTCCACCCTGTGTTGTGTTATTATTGTTGCATTTGCTTTTTAAAATTGTGATTGTCCTTTTATTGTGAAGCACTTTGAGCTGCAATCCTTGGATGGAAAGTTTTTTTTGATCTCTCGGTAGAAAAACACAGGGGAATCGTCTTTATCCAAATGCAGCTTTTGAGTTCCAACTTCTCAATTTCCATTTCATTGTCAAGAGTTGGTCAAACTCTAATGGCTGGAATCACATTGGAATAATGCCAAGATCTAATCAAGTGTCCTTTGTCTCAAAAAAAAAATGTGTGGCTGTGTGTGTGTGTGTGTGTGTGTGTGTGTGTGTGTGTGTGTGTGTGTGTGTGTGTGTGTGTGTGTGTGTGTGTGTGATGAAACAAAAACAGATTATGTAATTTGAATTGAATCACAGAGTTATTTGAGAACAATTATCCAGCCTGAGAAATAGGATTACCACACCACTGTAGTGAGAGAGGCAGGACTGTTTTTTTTTGTCATACACAGTGATATTGTCAGAACCAGTACAGGCCAAAACCTGGACCTGGTGAGGTAGAACCTCATTTCTAAAGGGACTGGTTAATATTTGAATTGTGGGTAGATTAAGGGTTAGGGATCGGCTTTAACTAGTAATGGTTAAGGGCGGGAGAATGAAAGTCCTAAGAAGTGTCTGTGTGTCCAACGCTTCATCAACCCTCATCAGTGCAGTAAGGATAATACTGTGATTTATAAATCTTTCATATCAATAATCCTGACAGTTGACTACAATAATTATAAACTCATTCGAGGCTTTTTATCCTGACAACTTTCACATAAACAAACCAAAGAATTTACTGTAAACAATTGTTGAATGTAGATCCACATTTAGATTTTACTGGGATGCAATTGTTTGTTTTTCACAATGAATTAAGTTTAGACTACGTTTATGAGGATTCTAAGGGCAATTCTTCCTGGAATCCAGCATAAAAATATGTATAATATCATCATATTGTACAATGATCACATGAGTTTAATCAGTGCTAACAGACTGACTTTGAACGCAGCATGTTCTGCTGCATTCGTGTTGCACACCTCTTTAGGGCCAAGTGAACGGACAGATTCATGGGACGTCCTACGAGAGTCAGCAGCAGAGAGAACGTGAGAGTGCGTTGGGGAATGTGTCCAGAGGAGGTGGAGGTGGAGGTGGTGGGGGTGTGGATATAAGACAGAGATGAGGGAATAATGACAGTGTTGTAAAGAGGCGATGGAGCTGCAGCTGCATCTGTCACTTTTATTTAAAGGACTGTTCCCTGCAGCCACAAGTACTTGTTAAGTTGTTTCCTGTATTTAGTCACTGTTTTGTTGAGAAGCGCGTTGCTCCGAAAGATTGTTTTAAGACGTCTTTATTTTGGAGAACCCCACAACAGAGATGTAGCAAATAAATGAAAGGAATTGCGTACAATTAGTCTATGAAATGTTGAATAAAATCATTAAAGAAAAAGAAAATAGGTGAAATTCTGATTTTACGGTTATTCACACAAGCCTTTACATTTGGTGATTTTCCTGTAGTTGTTGATATAAATATTCTGTATTTTCAAAAAGAAATGACTTTAACTATATATGCTGCATCCTCTACCTGAATATGGGCTCTGTCAAGCAACACTATCAGACCTGACTGAGGAAGCGTTTATGTGACTACACCAGCAGCACAGGGGCGGGTGGGGACAAGAAGCATTCATTTATCCCATCAAACTGAACTGAAGTGTTTTTTTTTTTGAGAAGGACAATTAATCCTCTCACCTCTTTAGAGCTGACTCACTTTACTAGCACAATGTTGCCGTTGCCTCCATCTTTCTTAACATAACATAAAAATGAAACGCATATTGTGCGTATAGTGTATTTTTTTATATATATTTCACTTACACACTACAGCTTTACACTTTTAATAAGGCCCAGCATAAACTTCAAACTTTCCAAAATGTGATTTGTAACTTTCCTGTGAACACAACTCAAGTTACTGATCCTTGCATGAGGAAGACTGCACGTGGAGAGGATAGACGGAGTAAAAAATGTGACAAATTTTACTACTACAGTGCCACTGTCCACTAATCCTTCAATTCGTTCAACTTCCGCTGCGTCGTCCTATTATCTGTCAGCCGGTGTGTAAAATCCGTCTCACTCTGTCTCTGAAGAAAGAGCCAGTGGTGCCAGACTGAGCAGCAGCTGCTTCCACCACCACACACACACAACGCAGAGACACGGAGAAGGTCCAAAGAACTAAAACAAGGTTGATTTATTCCTTATACAGTCTATCGGCGCATAAACAACTGCTGTGTGCGTGTGTGTGTGTGTGTGTGTGTGTGTGTGTGTGTGTGTGTGTGTGTGTGTGTGTCAGGCTTGAACAGCTCCCAGAGAGCGAAGGTCATTCCTCACATTCCAAGTCAATCTCAGCGTCTCTGTGTTGTGCCTCTTTTTCCTTTCCTAATCCTGGGCAAACATGTAGTCATCTTCTTTCTCTCGTTTATTTCTCTCTCTCTCTCTTTTTTCTCTCAGTACCCACATTGCATGAAAGGTATTTGATTGTTGCTAAAGCATGGACGGCTGCATAAGTAAGCGATGGATGTAAAAAAAAAAAACGTCTTTGTGTACTTTAGTTACTGGCAACAAACTGTCTGTCAATGTCATTTGCACTTGGAAACAAAAGCTGCTTTATTTAAAACTTCCACACAGATAAAGTTTTCACGCCTAATATTAATTAATATTAAAGTCAAGATTTACAACTTCTCCACACACATAATATGCCGTTTCCGACCTTTAAGACATTTCTCTGCAGGGGTTCAGGAAGCTCCCGTCGGCTCTTCCTCCGGAGTTCCAGGGCAGAATTCCTGCCCAGGATTCCTGAACGGGAAACCTCTCACAACTCCGCTTCGATTTCACGGAGAACATTTTCTGTCAGTTTCAGGTTTCCGCTGTTTAAAACAAGACGCCTCTTTCGAGTACGTCTTGTCCAATACAACGCTCACCGTCTATCAAAGCAGGGCCTTTGACTTTGTCCACCAATGGGTGATGTGTCCTGTGAGACTCTCAGGCTTGGTCAGCCTCCTTCTGGGTGCATTTACATGACATGAGGGCCCAGTAAGTTTGAAATTAACTAGATTAGAAAAGGACAAAGGTGTTTGTTCCAAATGGAAAGTCAGAGATGGGCAGAGAAGCCAAAACTGGTTCCGGTTATTAATCCCTAATGGATTAATAACCGGAATCAATTCAAGATATGCAGCTCCCTGTGTCCATATATATATTTCAACTTGTTGGCACTATGGGCCTGAAATGATATGCTGCATTTTAGCTCAAGTATGCTTTTAATGAAGGCTGTCACCTTTTAGAGAAAATTGTCTCATAAAAATTTATAAAGACCTGTTGCCGCTACCCCAATATTCCACAACAATCAGAGTTTTCGCGACCTAATTTTACCTATTACAACCTATTATTATTTTATTTTACTTTATACAGCACTCCCTGAACAGGAAATCAACGACAACAGCTTTGAACTAAATTGCAGTAATGTCACAATGGCCCTATGTTTAAATAAAACGAATGTCGCGTTTGACATAGAACCAACAGTCAAGACAAACAGCCCAACTTAATATCTGATATTATTCAACCTGATCTGGATCGAGTGCACCTTATTTTAATTGACAATATCACCCAAGGATGAGAACACGCTCTCAGATGTACCTGGCACACACACATATATTTATGATCCAGCTTTGAGAGTTCCAGTTATTTTGTGACCGCTTGCATCTCCAAGGTGCTGTCGCTGCTGCGGCTGCCTATGCCAAAGTCACTCGGTTACTGTCATTCTCAAATGAAATGGTACAAAACTCTTACAAGCTCCCTCTGCCGGATCCCAAGAGGTATTACTTCATATGGTCTGTGATAACGCAGCGTGATTTTCAAATAGTTAAACACCGTTAAAATGTGAACTTTACATCCCATGTTCAAAATGACATTGAATTTTTGAATCATTATTATTACTTTCACCTGGTTTTCAAGTAAGTCCAGACAGCGATAAACGTTCAAAGTGTGAGGTGTGGATATACAGTATCACACACACACACACACACACACACACACAGTTAAAAGTAAAAAATAATGTCAGCGTTAGCCCAAAGCTAATTGACCTGTGACCCAGTTATTTGAATTTATAAATGGAAAGAAGGAAACACCTTTCTTTGAATTGAATCTGCCATGGATTTACTGTCAGTGAGTGACTTCACAGTGGAACTAGACATTATCTACATGTCTGTAAATTAAAGGAAGAGAAACCCCATTCAACACCTGTACAGAACTGTGCCTAATAGCAGCCTGCATGTTCCAAATAATCACCTCATAGTCCGACCTCACACTCTTCCAGGTGGCATTTACCTGCCCGGAGGCTAACGATGTGGAGAACTTCACACTTTTATCACAACACGTTTGCATGAGCCGGCTGGTACACGCTCCACCGGTGATCTCATGCGTTTCTAAAACACCTCAGAAATGTCAAGATCACAGACTCCCGCCTTTATCTCTTTCCATCGTCAGCCTGGTTCACACAGTGTTAAAACGCTCTGCAAAAGCCCGTGTACACAATCTCAAACGTGTCGGGGCAAGAAACGGAGGAGCCGAGTTAAGACGCGGTGACGTGTTGTATTCCAGGAGTGTCGGAAACGCCGGCTTCCTCAAGTTAGGTGGAATTATGAAAGCCAACAAGTATTTCTCCACTCAGACGACTGACGATTGGCCTGAGATTATAAGAAAGCGTTCCAGGTTTCTCACCTGTTTTCATAACTACAAGATATTTAACATGTAGAAGACATGAAAATGTTTTGATTCGCTTAATTACAAAACAAAAAGTCATGATTGTCAGGTATCTAAGCCTTCAATTATTAAAATGCCATTAAACTTTGGTAAACTGAGTTAAAGCAGACCTACTAACGTTGCCAGGTAACAAGCACAACATTTTAAGACAGGAGTCATTATTGGATAAAGAACCTCAGTGGTAATGACATGAACAAGTGAAACGATCCAAGAAAAACGCAACGCTATGGAGGAAAGAAGGTGACGGCGAGAAGGAGAAGAGGATGAGGAGCTTAAGGAGCGAGACGATGAGAAGAGTGGCGAAGATAATGAGAGGGGGAAAAGCAGACGAGAGGAAGATACCAGGAGGAGGAGGAGGAGAGAGAGGATGAGAAGAGATAACAGGGATGACTCTTGTTGTGGAAAGAGTGCCAGAGGCCTGTTCTCAGGGAATTCTTATCAGAACAGACAAGGAATGAGCGAATGGTGAGAGAAATAGCTAGAAAACAACTCTACAGTAAATGCGGTAGTACATTTGTCCAGGCCTGTATTTGGCGCTGTAGCGCTGCTACACCAAGAAAATAAGACGTTGAGCATATATTACAATGTATGCAATCACCGGAACAAAGACATAATGAAGAACGCAAGGGTGACTAAGGAAAGAAAATAGAAGTTATCATCATTTGTGCAGTTTTCAGTTTCACAAGAAATTATTTGCAGTTTATTTCCATTTTTTTGTGACTTTACATCCTGCTCAATCACAATTTTGGAACCTATAGGGTCAAAACATACCTGGTTCAGTAACTGTAGTTAGTTACTCTAATGTAAACATGTCCACAATTATGTACTTTTGGCATAAGGGTGAACACACGCATGTATACGAGGGAACAAATCTGAAAAAATACCAATGAACTGTGCATGTTGCAAGACAATACGACGACTTATGGTGAGCAGGAAAAGGATAATCCAACCTAAAGATACAAAAAAAAAAAAAACCCAGACTGATGAAAGATACTGAATAAACTGCAGCAACGTAATTATAAGAAAGAGAAAGAGTGAGGAAAGAGCAGAGAGGCAGGTGATAAAGGTGAGTGGGGGGTGGTGGTGGTGGTGGGATTAAAGGCATAGTGACAGAGAAAGAGAGGGAGGTGAAACCAAGTCGAGTTTATCCTCCAGAGGTTGCTATAGATTTCTGCCTTGTTTCACAATGCTGTTTGACAGTTCACCATCCCCTCAGGATGTGAAAAGTCCTGCACAGAGTCAGTGTCTACATGTGTGCACGCATGCCGTTGAAAGCACACGGTCTTCTCTACCAGTCATTTAGAGTCATTCTGACGCTGAGTAGAACAATACAAAATATTGTATACTAAAACCATGAAAAGACCTCAGATATTCAGGGTGCTTTCACACCTACAGCATTTGGTGCGCACCAAATGCTGTGGTTCGGTTCGTTTGCGTATGTATGTAATCCCGGTCCTTTGGTGCGCACCAAATCAAACGAACCGGTTTATCCGCCCTACTTTGGTACGGTTCCTCTGGTGTGAAAGCAACCAAACCAAAATGGGACAAAACAGTCTAGTTTAATGCATTATGGGTATGAGATACGGGATACCCCCGGACATCAGAGCCTTGGAACCTCAGCGGCACGGTTTTTTTGCGCCATTTTCTGCCCAGCTTCAATCCCCACCGGGTGGGTTACGGCTGCCATCAGCGAGCCAGCCGCATTCACACAAGAAGCCGCGGCGTGGCCAGTGGAAATGCTCACATTGATTATAGTGGCAGCGATTAGCTCCGGTGACCGCGACGCTTACATTCGGCGGCAGTGACGCGCCCGGTGGAAATCGGGGGGTTAGTCCGGTTCCGGTGCCGAAGGTCTTCACGGTCTAATTTGGTTCGTTTAGAAATATACATATGTGAAAGCAAACCGTACCCACGTCTGTTTGCTGCATTATAACATTTTTCTAACAGGTGTGGACCAAAACAATCGTACTATGGGTGTGAAAGCGCCCTCAGTTTCAGTTTGTTAGGTTGAGAAGTAAGTTAATTTTGCTTGGTTTTAGACACTGTGAACACAGAGTAAATCTGGTCCCAGATGACAAAAGAGGTTCGAATGCTCTGTGATGTATTTAAGCATAAACATACGGCACAAACGAAAGCTGACCCTTAATCCCGAAAGGGTCGTCAGGGGGGATAAGACGCCGTCTTAGGGTTAAGGGTGTTGCAGTAGAATTAGGGGGGAATGCACGATGGTTAATTTCAGGTTTAAGGTGAGTGAGAGAGTGTCATAGGTGTCATGTGTCATTAAGGATCCTCAAAGTAAGATGAAAACAGGTGTTAATGAGTATGAGACTTCTGGCTCTGGACTGAAGGATTGTGGGTCGAAAGGAGGTGAGAAACACAGGATATGGACATTCCATGATGAATAAACCCTCACCATCACCTCCTCTGTCTCTCTTCGCCTTCACTGGAATCCCTTTAATTGGGACACGAATAACAAAGTCCATGTCACAAACCTTCACAACCTTATTAAGTTACAATACGAAAAGCATATAATCTTCAGTAGTTCTGGACATAATGATGATATAATATGTTATATGACATATTTTTCTTGGAAAAGAAAACGGTCAAATACTTCCAAGCTTCATATAAATTGATACAATTTCCATATTTAATTATAAGTTCAACTGAAACCAGAACCAGGGACCAGAAAGAGAGAAAACACGGAGGACGGAGGGAGTTCTTCTCTGCCGTGACCTCGACTTTCTCCACGTTCCTGATTCCACTCCTTCTTTCATGTGTTTTCTTACATACTTATTTAAAAAAAAAAAAAAGACAGCTGAAGCAAATTCCATAATTAGTGAAGAACGGGAGGAGAGTGAGGAGGAGAGGAAGCGAGTGATAACTGGAGAGATAAGGGGGGGGAGTACAGGGTGTCCTAATGAAGAGAGAGAGAGAGAGAGGTGGAGGAGGAGGAGGAAAGGAGAGGGAGTTTGGAAAACGTCCTCAAGGTACAAAACTGATGACACACACACACACACACAGGTCAACATCCACCAATAAAACCCTGAGTAATTCCTTGAAAATGTTCAAGCATCAATTACTCTTTATCTAAGCTCACAAAACTGAATCATCATTATCTTGAGCACATTCATACATTATGAATGTTATTTCCTGCAGTTAGACTTTAGACTTTCTTCTTGGCTTTTAGATGCATGAAGATAAAAAGCTAGTCCGTTACTGATGAAGATTAAAAAAAAAAAAAATTCAACTTAGTGACAACATTGTTTTTACCCTTTTCACAAACTAAACCTCAGGTAAGGAACTCACATTTTCTAACCCCTTCGAGAGCGAGGTGAAAGGTCAACGTGAGTTCAAGGCCATCACTGAGGTTCACCTCTGACCCCCATGAACAAACTGATTAACTAGCTGCACTTGAGCTGTGAGCTGTGTCAATGAAATGTCATTTTATCTTTATTACAAAATAACAATCGAATTGTATCGACCTCAACAGAGAACTAAAAGAGCCTGTGTGAAAGAGAACTCAAGCGTGGTCCAGCTTTCTCCTTCACCTTGAATGGAGTGGTGTCAAGCTTTGCCGAAAACTGCACTGTAGGCTAACCCTGGTTCACAGAGGAAGAAGAAGTTGAGAAATGTTCAGCGACCAATCAAATCAGTAAATACTCCGGCATAGGCACAAGTCAATGAAATCACATATTTGAACTCAAACACTAAATGGTTCAAACAGAGCTCTTATCGGCGATGATTTTGCGCCCGACGATGGCCGAAGACAATAAATGACATACCATCATCAAATGGTAGAAAAGCATGTGAAGGCCAATATTCGATTGAATTAACATTGAAGTTTAAACAAGGCAGTCACTATCAAGCTATTCCTAATATGCTATAAACAAATGAATACATAAATGACTCACTAAAGAGCACTGAGGACTTATTTTCGGTGCATGTGGTGTCCATCATCCAGACAGACAGGCAGACAGACAGATAGAAATGTTTCCTGTCTTGCCAAATATTCTAAGCATGCGTGTTACGGTGTGAGATTGGATGTTGCTGGTGACTGCAAGGGGGGGGGGGGGGGGGTGAGACTCCCCAGCTGTTGGCTTTAACTGAACCAGTCACGGCTGCTGTGGCTCGCAGCTCGTTTGCCTCAATCTACTAATAACCACCTCCTCAGTCAGCCTGTCACTAGAAATGCCTTTCTGCATCTGTGTCTGCTTAAATGGCGGCTCAACCCCATCCGTGTTCACAGGGTCACAAGTTCGATCGCTGCCGACAGCTGATGTAACTCATTAATTGCCTGCAAACCCCCCCAAAAGGTGGGAGTTATTCGGCGTGACATGCGAGGAGGAACAAGTGCAAAGCTCAGAAAACACAACACTACACTACACACACACACTGACCTCAACACACTAACACAGGCCACCTTTACACCTGGTATTAGAAGACACTTTCTTTGATCAGAGAGAGAACGGATAGCGTTTCACCACATGGATTTACACGTGGTATTAACATGCGTCTCCGGTGTCCACACATCAAGATGTGATCGCTATCTGATCACGGTCATCCCCGCCTTACATCACCTCCACCCTCTTCTTCTTCTGCAAAGACTACGGCGTCACGTCCTTGCAGTGTCACCCTATAACAACAGCAACAACACTGCGGTGAGATTCCTTCAGCTGAAGAAGCATAAATCTTGTCTCTCGTCTGAGTCCAAAAGTGAGTCTTCTCCGTAGCTTTTGCTCTCGTCGATGTCGTTTGTTATTTTCCAGCAAAAGTACTGCAGTTTATACGTCGTCACCTTCTACTTCTTTTGGTGCATGCTCAGAACGCCAAGACCGACTAAAGCCCAATTTATACTCCTGCGTAAAGTGCTCTGCGTAGGCTACGTAGAGACTCTGCGTCGACGCAGAGACTGTCGAAGAGCCTCTGCGTCGTCTCCGTCTGCACAAAATATTTTTTAAGTGTCCGTCACTCCGTCAAGGGACAACGGAGACGGCAAGAGCTGCGATTGGTCCTCAGGACAGGCTGAGCGAAGCTGCTCTGTGCCGGCTCTCAGTGCACTCCGGGCGTCCTGACAGAGGCGGAGCTGATCCCCGCCGATAACGCCGCTCCCGAACTATAAATACGTCATATCTTAACACACACAGCACATGTTTAGACCCTAAATGGCCAATTTCTCGCCTCAAATTATCTTAAAACTGCGTTCCGTCACACAGAAAAGTGAGAAACGGTCACTGTTTCAACAACAACAGTCTTTCTCTCTCTTTCTTTCTCGGACGCCATTGCTCACTGTTGCCTGAAGCAGAACAACCTTGCGCAGCGACCCCTACTGATCGGGCGGGAAATTGCAGCGAGTGTCCGTCACCACGACGCAGAAGTATAAATGCTCGAGGCGTCTCCGTGGTGACGCAGACGGATAACGCATACGCAGTCGGAGAAGTATAATGTGGCCTTAAGTCCGGCTAAAGTGTGCACATGCAGGAGTAGTCGGACTATGGATCGCATTTTCCAGGTGCGTTAGCCGGACTAAGACTAGTCAGACTTTTAACATGCATGTTAACGCACAGACTGTTAACCTGCTTCAGGTGGACACACAACCAGAAGGACATGGTGGTGACACTCTTCTTAAGCTGTGTTTTCATCATGGTACAGTTCGGATGGGTGCAGTATGGTACAGTTTAGAACGATAAAGCCCTTGGTCAGGCTTGCGTTTCGACTAAGAACAGTAACTCTACTAAGTCGGCGTGGGTGCGCGCTGTGCCCAATGGCCGTGTCGACGAGTTACGTCACACGGTGTTGTACCAGTCCGCAACGACACACAACGACATCGAAGGCAACGCGGCAGACAACAACACAAAGGACAACAACAGGAGCTCGTTTTTCTCTGCTCGGTGTGCGGCTGTTTGTCTCGACAAGACGTCAAGCTTTGTACGCGAACAGACTCCGGGCTTTGAAGAAACACAGGTCGTTGGCTGACTGTCGTGGGTTTAGCTCCACCCATACCATACGGTACCATTACTTTGGTAAGGGAAGGGTACAGAAAAATGGAAAGGTTTGGGACGATTATTTTGGTACAATTCCCAATGGGAACGCAAAAACATTACGTACTGCACCGAACCGTTCCACTCGGTGTGAACATGCCATTACAGTGTGGTGAAGCAGTGGGCGACTGAATTCAAAGATAGCAAGGAGAATCTGTCACTGTGGACTTCCTGGTTTGAGACAGTGACATGTACAAAGAGAAAGATACTTGACAACTGTTGGGCTAAGTGTGTGAATGAAGGAGTGGACAACATTTAAAAATAAATAAATAGGTATAGTTTTCTAAGAATTGGCCCTACCTCAGGTCATGACCTTATCAATCACCACTTAAAGTCATACAAGCAGTGGATAAAGGTCATGGTACTGGACCCACAGAATGCAGACACCGTTATAGGCTGACTAAGCTAAGAAATCAAAGAGGTTTCAGACATTTGCTCAACTGAATGGGTTCTTGACCTTCAGAAACTTGAAGGCTTCTGAAATGTGTTTTCATCTTTGAGAGTCTTGTTAAATTTAAAGACAATATAGCAGCAATCCCGCCCCTCCACACACACACATACACACACACACCTCTGTTCCACTCCCATTCACCGGCTTATGACGAAACTGTGGGAAAACACTAGCCTTCTGTTTGCCGTCCTGTCCTTATCTCTCTCTCTCTCTCTCTCTCTCTCCATCCCCTCATCCCTCCATCCGTCCTCTCCACTCCTCTATTTGCATGAGTAAGAAGTCATTGCTGCAGCTGTAAACACAGGCTTCCCATATTTTCAATTAGCTCGAGCCGCTCCAGCATAAACACTGCAGGGTTTTCTCTAAAACCACCCGACAACACACCTGCGATCTTTGAGCAGACGAGGAACTATGATGGTCTGGATGAAACAAATAGGAAATGATTTGATGAGGTTTAACTTGAAGACCAGTGAACTTCCACTAGTGCTTATCGCCAACTATGTAGCATGAAAGATAAACTTTAACTTATTGACCTAACATTTCCTCTGTAGCCCCCTCCCCCCCTCCTCCTGTTTCCCCCCCACCTCCTTCATTTCATTCACCAGCTAAGAAAAGAGGAGAAACTCAAACAATCTGCTGCCATTGACCTGGTTAAAACCAATATTTACTGTCACATTAACAAGGGCAAAGCTCTTTCTTTGTCCTCCTCCTGCCGCTCGGTTTCTTTCTTTGCCTTTGTTTCTACAATGTTATCATTCATTAGTCTGCCTTACCTCCGTCCTTTCATATGGAAATGCTGATAAATTAAATATGGGTTAAGATAAGCGGCAGATCTGCAAACTGCATTTCAGAATTCCAGACCAAAAAAAAAATGGAAATGCAGTTATTTTCTTTAAGGAAATATTAAAATAAATCAATTTTTTTCATGCTATGTTTTGGCACTTTTGACATTATTAGCTCATGAATTATTGGCTTCAAAACTGGACATTTTCAAATAAGATTCATAAAAGCGAACGTGCTCTTAATGATGCATCAATTGTCTACTGAATAATGGTGCAAATAGTCACCATCTTCTTCTTTAACTTGTACAGCTGAGGCTGATGATGAATGTGAGCAGAAGCTAAAAAGTGTCGCCTGAATAAAAAGTTAAGGGATCACCATCTCGACAATGAATCCTGAACGTGTATCTGTGATATGTCAACTACTGGACAGCTGAGAAAAATATAAAATTTTAGGGGATGTTATCCAACAGCTGTTAACATATTTCAGTCTGGACCAAAGAGGTAGAATGACTCGACCAATGCCTGCCCATCACATTGCTAATGTGGTGACAATGGGAATGAACGTGAAAAACAAAGAACAGGAAAAGGGAGTACAATCACCGCAAAAGCTAAAGCTTGGATCAAATCCTTAAAGACAAGACTGAAATGCACAAACATGGGACTCAAACAAGCCCGATTCTGAGGTTCCGTTTCGGATAAAGTTACATAAAATGGTCAACGTGTGAGGACAAGTTTGACGGTGGTGTTTAAACACCATCCCGTTTGACTTTCAGGGCTTCTGTCACACTAAATGAGCTCATTGTGCGATAGCAGGCAGACATTAGCATCAGTCTATTCTCGGGCCGACTTGGCAGAGCAGCGAGAAAAACCCGGTCACTGGTGTCCTTCGAGGAGGACGAGCCCGGCACAAAGTGGTTTCCTGTCCGGGTTTTGTCGAGAATGCAAGCATCACACACTCCTCACGGTGCAGCTGGACACAACGGAGGCCTTCCTTCTGAGCAGAGTGTGATTTAATAAGATTTTAATGCTTTATTTTTCAAAAAACACAATGACTGTTGTCATAGCTATTGCCAGAAAATGTTGATAGCAAGAGATGTCCCTGGAATTCCTAAATACATTCCCTATTCTGTTTATTTACTAGTGCTTAATGTGACTTGGTCAACTATTCTGAACAGTTTTTAATCGTAGAATTGCTCAAATCGGCTGATATGGTTATGCCTTATTAGCGCAAATGTCACCCTGACTTCAGGCAGATTAGCGTTTAAATGTGTGTCTTTGGTGAAGGACATTTGGTTTTCTATTCTCGTTTGGTCTACAAAACGAAGAATGTGTCAACAGTCCACGAGACCTTCAAAAAGTGAAACCTCCAACAAATCAAAGAGGAGGACATTTTATCAATGAACGAGAGGTTTTTTTGGTTGTAGAATGAGAAACTCAAATGAAAACATCCACGTTTACATCTAATTAAATTCCCGTTGAATCCAATTTGCTCCGTTTGCCCTGAGAAGACACTTTCACGAGTCATTAACAACCGTTTCCTCCGCGTTTGTTCTCCGCGAGGCTTTTCGTGAATGGACCAAACACTCTCACTGACACAATGGTGCGATAAAGAATCCATTGAGGAGCCGAGTGAATGGCAAGTCATTCGGACTGGGCGCAGGAGCACGGCTGCATCAAAAGGAGGTTGCGAGGGGGGCGAGCAAACACCAGAACACAAAGGGGGGTAAGGCTGAAAGGACAACCTGGGTCACTGGCTGCAGAAGGAAAGAGTCAACATGTCTGAACCAGATTGGAGATGGCTTGTTTAAAATCACATTCCTCATACATTCTCCTCAAGGCTCTGTTTACAGCAAACACTGAAATAATCCAGTCTTATTCCAGTCTGATACCAGTATCAACTATGTTTCTGAACATTTCTAGTCGATTTGAGCGTTTGCAACAACTTTTCTGTTCGCAAAATCGACATTTCCACGCGACTCCATCCGTCTCCGTGCCGTCATCCGCTCTCTCGTTTCACTCCAGTAGCAGGATGGGAGGAAACGCCGGCTTGTCAGAGTCGGTGATAACACGGCCGATGAAGGAGAGCTGCAGGGAGAAAGAGGAAAGAGGTCCGCAAAGACGGGTCAAGAGGAGACGGATGGCCAGAAGAAGAAGAAAGGTATAGATAAGGAGCGGTACAGAAAAGTGGCAAGAAGGGGAAAGATGACCCGACAGGTACAAGGGTGAGAGGAAGAAAGAGATGACGGGGGGGGGGGGGGGGGGAGCTGTGGACGGAAGATCTAGGTGAAGGTTAAGAGACAAGTTCACATGGTTGAACCGGGGCAACCGGCGGCCAAGACAGACAGAGCAGGTACACGACACACAAAAGTGTGTGTGTGTGTTTAGTGGGGTCAGCTGGGACGGCCCCGAAGCAGTTTAAATAAATGACGGATCAGCAGGTTGGAACAGACCAAGAAACACGTACACACACACACACACACACACACACAAAAGCAAACTACTGATTGGCAGAGACAGGAGTGGGAGGCATCATCTTTTAATTACTGTATTTCCCCTGCTTTGATAATGACACACACACACACACACACACATACACACATACACACACACTGAGAAGCATTTGACATTTCAATCAAACACAGAGCATGAATGCCCTTCTTTCTTATTCTGTCGTTCCCAGCTGGAGTCGTTATCTCCTCTTCCTGCCCTTCTACTCCTTTTTTTTCTCCTCCTACTTCCTTTCAGCCTCTCTCTCCTCCACATCGAACTTTTTCCTGCCAATCTTTGTCCTCTTTTCGTTTTTTCACCCTACTTTCTCCAAGCGTTTGGAGTCGAGGACCAGGAATAACCAGCAACTCGTCTCAAATGAATAATAGGGTACTAAAGTGAAGCACTTACAGAGACCAAGGGCGACAGCATCTACTTTTACATTACAACAAGCGCAATTTTTGGATGTTAAGCTACTGGAAATGCATTTAAGCCTGTAAAGCCAAACGTATCATATGTGATACATGAGTTTTTGAGCCCTCCACATGAGCAGTGGGACAATTTTTTCCCTGAAAAACCCGACAGAGATGCAAGCACTGCGTAGGCCACTTCGCCCATGTGTACTGTGAGAAATGCAGAGTTCATCTTTGTCTGAACAACTGTTTTCAAGCCTACCATCACGCAAAATAAAAGGCTTGTGAACCACAAATTGAGTAAAAAATAACTGAAATGTCATGTCTTCCAGAGTTCCACCCTGCCAGTTCCATTGCTGCATTGTTTTTGTTGGATAATAGTTGGATTTGTTTGTGTATTTTTTGTTCAAGAAAAAAAAAAGAATCTTTGAGCATTGTGACCCGCTGTATCAAATATGATACAAATAAGAACTCATATATGGAAAATGATATTTAAAAAAAAATGTTACTTCAGAAGGACCAAAAAAGGCTCCAGTTTCAAATTGGAATTTTCTGTCAACTATTTAATGGTTTGGGCTTTAAAAGGTTAAATAAGCTAAATTATATTATATGAGGACTTTCTGTGGCTTTATTTAATGCATTCTTAGAAATAAAAGTGCTAAGTAGAACCATATAGGGTTCTTCGGTTTGTCCTCATAGGAGAACCCTTTTTGTCTCCAGGTAGAACCTTTTTATAAAGGTTCCAACTGGAACCCTTTTGGAGGGTTCTACAAATAACCCTTTTAAAACCCTTTAATTAGGAAAGGGTTTTTAAAGGGTTCTCTGAATCAAAATGGTTCTTACTGGGACCATTAGTGTTACCAAGAACCCTTGGAAAACCCTTTCTTCAGGAAAAGGGTTTTTCACAAGCAAATGGTTCCAGGTAGAACCTCAGCCCCTGTAGAAGAACACTTTTGGAACCCTTATTTCTAAGAGTGTGGGACAATAAGGAAAAGAGAGTAAGTGTGGGGTAAGAGAGTCAGATTCCAAACGTCTTTGAATTTTACATTTGCATGAAGCAGAAACTGAAATAACAAGTCATTTTATATATTTCAACTTAATGTGTTATTTGTCCAAATGTCAAGATAGTATACAATTATGAAATTAACTTAATCTAACTGTATCTATCCCAGGGAAACATGACTATGATGCAGCATTTATATAAAAAAAAATGTGGAAAAAAATGCAAAACTGAGGCTAAAAGTGAGTGTCTGTTAACACGGCCAAGATCAACAATCCTCATATCAGTTACAACAACATACAGAACCAGACATCTATAAAAAAAAAAAAAAAAGACCCCTGAAATAAGCCAACTATTTTGAATGAGCCGCTCTCATTCCTTTCCTCCCAGCCTTCACCCATCCATCATCGTCTTTTTATCCCGCTTCGAATATGACATCAACATCCCTTTTTTCCCTCTTTCCATCGTTTCACTCAAAGCTAAAATCCCCCCCCACCAGGGTCAGATTTGTCCCTCATTCTCTCCGCACCTCTTATTCTCCTTCTCTTTGCTCATTTTCCTGCCCAGTTCACAAATTGAATGCCCTGAAAAATGTGCACTGTACGTCAGCGTTTGTGTTTCGCCGTGCACAGACAGAGAGAGTCAGAGGTGACGATTAACAGCGAACAAGAGGGACGAACGGGAAAACAGGAGGATGAAGGTCGAAGCGTGTGTCAGAAATAAGAGTCACCGAGGAGGACAGAGGCGTGGAGAGAGGAATGAATGAGCGCAACTGTTAATCTCCAAAACGACAGCCAAGAAGCTAAAGAGGGGGGAAAAGGACATAAATAAAGAACGTAAAAAAAAAATGAAGGCCACTATAAAAGTTGTGACTAAAACACGGAGTCAACTGAGTCACTGGGGAAAATGTCGCACGAGAACAAGTCAGAAACGAGAAGAGATTAGAAATAAATCACCATTTTTGTCAGCATAAACGACGAATGGTGATATAAATTAACTACGAGGCCGACAACTGGCTCACAAAAACACGGGGAAGTCACACAATCATCCACACACAACTCGAAGAAAACGCATTAATTCTGCTCCAGTCACACTTGCTGCTGTACACTATTCCGGTATTTTAGAGCCCCCCCCCAAGAACAGAGAAGTTTAAAAACGCTGCTGTGGAGCTACATTTTAGTTTGGACGTGGCAAAAGCAGAGACTTTTGGAAACGACTTATACGATTACCTGCGTTCCTTTCCGGACTGATTCATATTGGCTGTGACTCAATAATCAGCTGTGAATGAAAAGCTCATTTGAAGCTTACTTTTAATTTTACTTTCACTTCGTTGTGTCGGTCACACGAAATAAATCCCTGTTCTGACCTTTCCTCGTAGTTATTTCTCATTGGCAATATTTTCAGAAACTAGCATCAGCATCGTTTTTACTTACACTAGTGCAGTGCTCGTAGGAAGTATGTATTCCTGTAGTGGGATCTGAAGAAGATTTTTCAGTTATGGTAATGCATGATAAGGAACGTAAAGGCTAACATAATACAAACACTGTGCAACCTCATATAACAGCATTAGCATTAGCGTAGCTAGCTGTTTTGTGACCGTCATCCACGGTAATGCCAATCGAACATTTTTAAAAATTGCGTTGTGCCTAATGAGGTTGCACAGTGTTTGTGTTATGTTAGCCCTACGCTAACGATAATCGTAGCCTCGCCAGCTTACCTTTGGAAACAGGTTCACCAAGTTAGCTGCAAAGTAGTAGCACACTAATGCAAAATTAATATGTGCTCGCGTATTGGTGAGCACACCTCCCCGCTCCAGACAGCGCAGCTGCCGCTGATGAGCCGCTAAATCAGCGAAAGTTTGAAAATCAAGGATGCACACCATCATGCCATGCTCAACCCATATTCAAAGTCTTAAGCCCAATTCATACTGCGTAAAGTCAACTGAGACCCTCTGCGTCGTCGATGGCTGCACGAATCACTCCATCAAGGGACAACGGAGACAGCAAGAGCTGCGATTGGTCCTCAGGACAGGCCGAGCTAACACTGCTCTGTGCCGGCCACAGTGCGCACCGAGCGTCCACAGAGGCGGAGCTGATCACCGCCAACAACGTCGCTGCCAAACTATAAATACATCATATCTTAATAAACACAGCACACGGTAAGACTCTAAATGACTAATTTCTCCTCAAATTATCTTAAAACTGCATTCCGGGACACCGAAAAGTGAGAAACGGCCACTGTTTCAATGTTATTTAGCTGCAACAGCAGCAACAGTCTTTCTCTCCCGGATGCCATTGCTCACTGTAGCCAAAAGCACAACAACCTTGCGTAGCGACCCCTACTGACCAGGTGGTAAATTGCAGCACGTATCCGTCACCACGACGGAGAAGTATGAAGGCTCGAGGGGTCTCCGTGGTTACGCAGTCGGATAACGCATTACGCAGTCGGAGAAGTATAATGTGGCCTTTAGGGCGATCTGACTAACAGTCAGCGAGAAATGCACAGACAGACACACAGACGCAACTTTCTTTATAGATAGATAAGCCATCTGAATCTGAACCTGAAAACTGGCTAATATGGCTGTTGGATATGTTTGCTGTAGTACTGCTGATCCCACTGCGTATCAACACCTAATCCCACGTTCTGTGCCACTTTAAGCAGCTTTGAACTCACAGTTTCGGGACTGATGAGAAGAAAAAAACAAAAACAATGTTGATTTGAATAAATGTATAAAAAAAAAGACTTTTAGCATTTTCCTCTAACAAACTATAAAATGCAAACGTCATAGTGCATAACAAAGAACTGGAGGACAGATAAGAGCTACTTAAGCATACACAAACTGACAAAGGAGTCTTTAGGGGAGGAGAAAAATGAGACACAAAGGAACAGGATGGAGTTGTTTGATGTGTATTATTTTTTTTTTAATCATATCACATCTTTAATCTTTTATCATTTACTGTCATTGCTGTAGCAAACAGTAAAGACGAGGTTCTGCGGCTGAAGACAGAGTCAGATAAGATGCATTTGCACCGAGACGAAACATTAAGGAGGATACACAATATCTTTGTAAGGCTCAAATATGTGAGCTGGATGCTGTGTAGCAGGACACACACACACACACACACACACAGATACCTCTGCTGAGTGACAGGATGCAACACAATCCTGTCACGTTCTCTCTTTGAAACATTTCACACCAGTCTCGCTTCGACCTCAAACAAGCAGTAATAAATTCTCCCCTAATACAGCGTTAGCTCTGATGTCCGTCCTGCAGCTCAGAGCTTGGCTGGCACTTTCAAGGTAACTGACGTTCAAACCACATCAATGGCAGGAAGCGTTCAATCGGGAGCAGTTGGCACGGCGCTCGCTCCGCTGCACAGCGAACAATGGAGCTACTCGACGCTGCGAGTGTGTACGTGTCTCTTTGTTAGTGTTTGTCCTGCAGGGGAATCTGTCAGCGCACACAGGAAATGAAAGTCACATGATTCTGGTTGGAAACAAATGTACAGCACTGAGTGAGCCTCAGACTACTGTACTTAAATAGCTTGTGCAGCCATGTTTCGCTCAGGTTTGTGGGATTACATCCATTTTAATGGATGTCTTAATAAAATTTAATTAAGGCAATTTGGGGTTTATTTATGTTGGGGTTTTTTCCTCCTGAAACAATAACCCATTTAACTTTGATTAAGGTTAAATAAAACTACTGAATAACACGCAGAGCTGCAAGGATGAATTCAAAAATGTATTACTCGAAAGATAAGCAGCTGCTTGGATCACTTTAAGTAACTTTTCAAGCAAAAATGTTTGACATATTCTCGTTCAGGGATCTCACACAGGGGGATAAAATGAAGCATGGGGCAAAGCAACACAACTGAAGGCGACATCACTTACTTATTTTATATCGGACAAACAACACTTTTTCATTTTGATTTTGATTAAAAACCCTGAACTAACTCTGTGTCCATGAGATTTTTTTATTTCGATGAGGTGAAGCAATAAGTGGTCCATGTTGGTATCTAGGTTTCACAATGTACTTTACTGCAGGAAACACATGCTCTCAACTATCACATAAGCTTTCTGCTTCTTCATTCCTTTAACAAATAGGTATGTTTTTTATTCACTTTACTTCACTTTTGTTCACTTAAAATAAAAAATTGTGGTATTTGTATGAACAAACCAGCGAGAGCATGGGTTTAACTGATGAAGCTGAAGTGCACTGTACACAAACGGCCACCGTACTTACTACAGTGAGTCCTTCATCCGGTGCGATCTACAGTTTCACCGTTAGATGTCACTAATTCTTACACAACGGACCTTTAAGTGCGACGAGAGACAAAGACTTAAAAAGCTCCGAGGGCTCCATGCAGCTGCGGAGAACTGAAATCTCTGACAGTTTTGATGACAGGCAGACACGTTTTGTGGAAAAAGTGAGGCCCTCACCTGAAGAACAAGCACACACGCACACACACACACACACACACATTCCCTAACTGAAGCCTCTAATAATAGACTGTTGAAACAGAAAAACATCCCCTCTTCTGTCATCCCAGCTCCTCCTCTTTCCATGCCGTCGCCCCCGCCTTCATCCGCTTCACCTCAATTTTCTTCCATCATGTAACCTACTTCATCATGCCCACCTGCACTTTTTCTAATCCTCCCCTCCTCCTCATCTCTTCCGGGTAGTTTCGGATCCACCGTGCCTTATAGCTTCTTTATGCGAGCTGCCTTGTTATTGTTCTCCCCCTCTCCTCTCCTCCTCTCCTCCTCTCCTCCTCTCCTCCTCTCCTCCTCCCCTCCTCCCCTCCTTCCTATGCTAACAATACTTCTCCTATCACACACCTGAGGAATGAAACCACATGCATACACACACATCTGGCAAAAGCACACGTCGCTCTTAGCTTACAAGACGACGCTGAATTGTGCATGAACTGTGCGTGACCTCATCTTGGATGATTTATATTCCAACAACCTCTTCCATTATGTGCCCATTAAAAAAAAACAAAAAAAAACAGGAATTAACAAGCAGCCATGGCCAGTACAGATCTGTTCATCAATGAGAGATATCTGCAGGCATCACCCAATACAAAAGGAAGGAGTGGAAATAATATGTGTTTAAAGGAAATTAGAGTTAAAATATAGACATATGGTCATTGTTCACGATGTACGTGTGTATTTAGTCTCGTTGAGTTGTCACAAATGTGTCACAATTAGCCCGTTAATCCTTTAGTCGGTGCCAAAAATGTGTCTCGTGACCTTTGACTCCACTGGGATATTATGTACACAAGAGTGGGATGAATGGACTAAGGGACGAGCAGTTAATGCCTCTGGACACAGCTGTCACTGGGCTTGCAGGCACAGAGAGAAGAAATCGAAGGAAAGATGAGAAAGGGGGGGGCCACAGCTGGAGGGACGAGGACGCAGAGGAGGAAAAGTAGAAAGAGGGGAAAACACAGAAGAAGAAGTTCTTAAGAAAATGGAGTCGAAGGAGCATAACAAGCAGGGGGAAGTGAAGAGGAATGTAAGGAAAAGATAGAGCAGATAGAGATGATCTATATTGGGCTTGTGTTATCTGTCGTAGATAAGATGAGTGGTCGTTTCAGATACAGATAGGAGGCAGTGGAGTGATGCTCTTTATTTTAAGAATCAAACTAAAGCCCAATTTATACTCCTGCGTAGAGTGCTCTGCGTAGGTTACGCAGAGTCCTCTGCGTCGACGCAGAGCCTGTCGAAGAGCCTCTGCGTCGTCTCCGACTGCACAAAATATTTTTTAAGTGTCCGTCACTCCGTCAAGGGACAACGGAGACGGCAAGAGTTGCGATTGGTCCTCAGGACAGGCCGAGCGAAGCTGCTTTGTGCCGGCTCACAGTGAGCACCCGAGCGTCCACAGACGCGGAGCTGATCCCCGCCGATAACGTCGCTGCCAAACTATAAATACGTCATATCTTAACACACACAGCACATGTTTAGACTCTAAATGGCCAATTTCTCGCCTCACATTGTCTTAAAACTGCGTTCCGTCACACAGAAAAGTGAGAAACGGCCACTGTTTCAACAACAACAGTCTTTCTCTCTCTTTCTTTCTCGGACGCCATTGCTCACTGTAGCCAGAAGCACAACAACCTTGCGCATCGACCCCTACTGATCGGGCGGGAAATTGCAGCGCGTGTCCGTCACCACGACGCAGAAGTATAAAGGCTCGAGGCGTCTCCGTGGTGACGCAGACGGATAACGCATTACGCAGTCGGAGAAGTATAATGTGGCCTTAAGGGTGGAAATCAAAATGAAGTGGCAACATCACTATGATCTAAAAACACAGCTGAAATTTCAAACTCCAGTAAAAGCATGTTCACAAACTGGGAGCTGGGATGGTGCAGAGTGTGCTTGGTAAAGTAAAGTATTACAGTGACACTGACAGTACAGATGCAGTGTATTTATGTCCTCGACTTTCTTTTATCTTTCATCTAAATGTAAAATAAGGGCACACCGTTTTACTGAACTGCTTCACCTGTTGAACTCACATCCACTTCACAATAGATCAAAGTAATGTACTTGGTGTACTTCGCTCGAGGGCAACTCCCCTTAAATCATAATGGTGAGGGAGGACGTTGGATTTTTTTTAACATTTAAGAGAAAATAATTGCGCGCATCAAAATATTACACCTTGATGTGATAGTTAAATCACTCTAAAACCATAATTATTCACCCATCTTTGCTTTTCTGGTTCCAGGCGTCTTCATTCATCATTTATTCCCAGTCTAGTCATTCTCTCATGGGTTATGAAGTCTGACTCACAGTCCAATTCATCACAAAGGTGATGGCTGGAGCTGAGGAAAAGGCTTGATGCAGGTGAGTAAATTTATTCTGCACCAAACTGGGAACATTTCTTTAGAGAAGCAAATCCAGAATGTAGTTTCAGCCCCTGATATTGATGTTTGTGGGGATAGAGGGCATTGGTCATATCCTGCATAATCCACATGACGTGCAGTTTCTTTGTCAAAGTCTCAGTCACACTCAGATAGTCAAGGCAAGGTGATTTAATGTAGCACACAGTCAGGAACACAGAGGTTCTCTCTCTGCCCATACTGTGTGTAATCGAAGGTCAGGTTTTGCGATCTGTATCTTTTGATGTGAGCACAGGGAAGTATGTTTAAAAAAAAAAAAAAAATTAATGTCTCATTAAGAGTGACATAAATTGGATGCTACATGAAAACACACACAAAACATTCAGAGATGTCCATATTTATGACAGAAATTCTGTAATTAGACTTAAAGAAAAGGAAAGTTAACTTTTATACTCACATATCAATATATATATGTGTACACACACACACACACACACACACACACACACACACACACACACACACACACACACACACACACACACATATATATATATATATATATATGGGGGGGTAATTTAACAAGCCCTCCTCTGTGGGTAGAGACAGGTTAACTGACATTCCAATCTCTCCCTCCTCTCTTTGTCTTTCATTCAGTCAGGGGTGGGGGGTTGAGGCATGACACACACACACACACACACACACACACACACACACACTTAGCACACACACACTTAGCCCACCTACATTCTTTCAAGACAAATCTGAAACCTGGTAACTAGACCCTTCACTTCTGCTTCTTTGGTCCCTTTCCTCTAAGAAGCCACGCTACCATGAACACATTACTGACATGAAGCAGATTATACAAAATCAACAGCCCCACTGGAAATGAAGCAACTAAATAAAAGTCACAGAAAGTTCAGCTGATACCTGTTGGGATTCACAGATTTAGGATCTACGGTACTTGTCTTTTTATTGATTATTCTAAAAGTGCTACAGTGGCAAACAGGCTCATAAAAGCTTTAACAGACTGCACGCGAACCCGTCACAGCTCCCCGTCTCTCTATTGAAACTTAACCTCTGAGAGAGACGGCCGAGGAAAGAAAAAAAAAAAAAAAAAGGGATGAAAGATAGTAGAGGAACTGAATGCATCTCTTCAGGAATAGACGTGCACGCGCGTGCGGGCGTGCACGCGCACACAGTGAATGTCTCTTCACTGCTGAATGAGGACGGCACTCGAGCAAGAGAGGCCCCGGCACAAAAGAGTCACATTCAGAAACATTAAAAAGGTTTGTTCAAGAGCGACGTTTTGAAAACACAACAAGGTTAACTTGTTGAGCGCGGGGAGACGGAGTGAAGCTGTTCTGTGTGCGCTCCTCAAAGCTGTCCCCGTTACACGTTACAAGAACAACAGCTTGAAGCTTTAAGAGTTTTTTTTTTGTGACTAGTATAGCAGTTAAGAGTCTAATTTATTTCACATTAATTATCCGAGCAGAGAGGCTCAACAGTTTATCTCGTCATTTGGGGGCGGCAAGTACCTGTAGCCAAAAGACTGACTGTGGCTGATATACGGCCAGTTTAATTTGCAGTTCAGAGCCGAGATAAATGGAAATGTTGGAATGTATCAGTGATTATCTGGCAGATGGAAGATTTAAAAACAGACTCCTGCTTTCAGGGGCAGAGATATACTTCACTGTCAAGGTAAAAATCCAAGAAAACATTAAAAGCTCATTAAAATCAAGACAATCTAAAAGGCTGAAACATCGAGAAACCACAGCTGCAAATCGACGAGGCTCGATGGCCGTCGAACCGCGATGGGAGATCGTTTTTTTATCTTATCATTCTGGCATTCATGAAACATTTGCATAGTATTGATATTCCACCAGCATCTCAGAAAACCATCGGACAATAAAGGAAGAGCAAGAACAGAGACAGAGAGTGAGCCTTGGCGCAAACGTACCGAACATCAACAGTGTATATAATCAGTGAGTCCTACCTGTCCGAGGTCCAGGGTGACGTTCAACTCATTGTACTCTGTGCTGCGGGACAGAGGCGGGCTCTGCCACCATCGCTCCGTTCCGTCGATGGCGTTAGTGATGGGATGGGCGCGATCGCTGTCTCCCTGATTGCAGATGTCACAATACTGACCCTGAGAAGACCAAAGACAAGACGTGTATCAAATAATGTCGAGTGTGAGATTTACAGACGACCTGATGAGAAGGTTTTAAGGTCTACTAAGGTCTCTACATATCTTGGCTGTAATGCATCCGTGACATCAGATACTGCTGGCAGTTAAGACCCCTGTCATTACATTTTCCTTGGTATAATGATTGAATGAGAACACTAGACAAAGCATCCCATCAGTTTGTCCTCCAAAAGCCACTGAATCAGTCACACCTGGCCTATTATACCCTATTTTTTTAAGTTAACCTAGTTCCCTGGTGTCCTAATGAACATGTCTGTGACATGCTTTGGTCAAAATACCATAAGGATGAAGCACCACAGCAGTTCAATCACCCTGCAAAAACAGCCCTGTTTAGAACGCTCTGTTTAGTAGTATCTATTTAGGTCCACCTTAAAAAAAAGTAAAACGAAACTTGAGGGACAGGAAATGACATCAGCCACAGAGGCTACTGGGAGCTAACAGCAGTTAGCATTTGGAAAAGTGATCATTTGCAGGCTCTAGCAGGCACATTGCCGTCATATATAACATGTATCCACTGGACAGAGAAATCCTCTGAGGCTGGAAGTTTGTGTAGAACTCTGTGCTGCACTGTGGAGCCAAGAATAGAACTTTTCGCGGACTTCGCAGACTTCTGGGTTTCGGATACCGTTGCCCTCGGCAGCACTCTCGCCTGTTTTACGGACAAAGCGAAACGACAATTCCAGGAATTTAGTGCATTGTGACGTCCCACGGAGTGCGGAAGTCAACATCGTGTGTTTTACCTCCTGTACTTAGACTGAGGAGGACCACAAAAACATGAGTGAGTCATCTTTTTTCACACTTTGCCGACTGATAGGACCTCCAGAGTCCCAAATATAAGGATTTAAATTATTAAAAAGTTGCTTTTGCTTAATATGTCCCCTTTAATGATGTTTCACTTCTGGAGTTCTGGGTTGACTTTACACGTGACACGGTCCAATATTAAGTTTCAGGACACAATGCCGAAGGTGTGAGCTTTTTTTTTTAAATGACACACTCAGATTGTGCGGCATTGAGTAACCCGACCCTTCCTTATCTTGGGCGGTGCGACGAGTCAGTCAGCTGTGTTTTTTAATGCTATGATGGGCAAAAGAGGTGATATTTTTGAAATGCAACCGCAATTCCACCCTGGTTAGACCAACCAACCACGATTGGTTTACTCCGGGGGGAACTCCAGCTTCATGTCACAGGTATTAGGTTAATCGGACACCATAGGTCTGAGAGTAGTTGTTTATCTCTGTATCTTGCCCAAGGTATATCCTGATCTTTGCCCTACCCCAGCTAGGATTGCTCCGGCTCCTTCTTCAACTATGACCTCATTTCCAAAGACAAACCAGCTATGGCGTACGTTTTAAAACGTAGTTTTGTTTGGTTTCAAAGTAGTTGTTTCATCAAACCCCATAAAGTGCACACAAAACTTTCATGAGCCTCTCCAGAGTTCGGCTCCTATAAGTCAATACACCAGGTGGCATTACTGTGCGACGTAAGCGGGAGAGGAGGAAGTAAATACCTGCGACACTGGCAGTATGCGATTATTTCTACATTCCTTTAAGGACTTAATCACACGACCAGATTCACAGTGGAGAATGAATGTCGGGGGGTGACACACATTGGATATTGTGGTGTCTGACCATTTGGGGGCGTTAAGTTACAGCCCAAAGAGAATGGCCTGCAACTTAAAGACTTAACCGTGGCACAGTGTGTCAGAGCCACGGTAAACACGGATGAAAAGGAGGAGATTTATTTCACAAGTGTCTGCCCCTGCAGCTACCTGGGTCAAGTTTCTTACACCTTCACAGAAAGTTGACTCCACGGAGCGTAATGTAACAGTAACAGTGGGGTTCTAGCTTGTATTATTTTCCTGCTTTGTGGGTTTTAGTTAGCCTCATAAATTCTATCCGTTTGCCCCCAGTCTGTCTGTTCTGTGCTAAATTCATCTATCTGGAACTGCATGGTACAAACTGCAGCCATGAAGACAAATTTAAGGGTCAGTTTACCCTTAAAAGACGAAAGGCCACATTATACTTCTGCGTAATGCGTTATCCGTCTGCGTCACCACGTAGACCACTCGAGCCTTTATACTTCTGCGTCGTGGTGACGGATAGGCGCTGCAATTTCCCGCCCGATCAGTAGGGGTCGCTGCGCAAGGTTGTTGTGCTTTTGGCTACAGTGAGCAATGGCATCCGAGGGAGAAAGACTGTTGTTGTTGAAACAGTGGCCGTTTGTCACTTTTCTGTGTCCCGGAACGCAGTTTTAAGATAATTTGAGCCGAGAAATTGGCCATTTAGAGTCTAAACATGTGCTGTGTGTGTTAAGATATGACGTATTTATAGTTTGGCAGCGGCGTTATCGGTGGGGATCAGCTCCGCCCTCTGTGGACGTTCGGTGCTCACTGTGAGCCGGCACAGAGCAGCTTCGCTCGGCCTGTCCTGAGGACCAATCGCAGCTCTTGCCGTCTCCGTTGTCCCTTGACGGAGTGACGGACACTTAAAAAATATTCCGTGCAGTCGGAGACGACGCAGAGACTCTACAACAGGTTCTGCGTCGACGCAGAGGACTCTGCGTAACCTACGCAGAGCACTTTACGCAGGAGTATAAATTGGGCTTAAGGTTGGACACTGATAAAAGCCTCTTTATGATGATGATGATGATGATGGACAACATCATCTCTACTCTCTGCCTGTTCCTTTTTTTAAACTGCAGTCACACAAATGGAAGTAAATGACCCATGCAAAAGTTCACTTGAACTGGCTTCTCCACCTCTTTGGGTTCTAAAGCTTCTTCATTCTCAGCTAATACCAGTTTGGTTGTCTATGCCTTTAACCCAAAACCCCTGCTGGCCGTGTAGGTGCGAGCATAAACTAAACAAGCATGGACGCGAAACAAAAGGCCCGGGTTAGTAGATGTTATCACTGCAGGTATGAGGTCAGAGGTCACTGTGCACCTCCGGACTCCGCCCCCACTACCCTGTGTCCTGTGGGTCTGCCATCCTGTCTGTGTAATTATTTTTCCACATCAAACTACTACTATTGTGGAACATTTGTATCAAACAGTGACCGCAACAACACCTATCCAGGTGTTTAGGGTTGCGTTTTTTAATGAAAATCAATCTTTGCTTTACTCATTTTGCGTAGCTCTGTTTTCCATATTCCTTCCTTTCAGTGTCATTCAATATTATTTGCTCAGAAAAGCCCACAGAGCTATTACACAACATTTAAGAGGGCCGGAAACCATCTCCAGTCGACAGATGAATGCAGAGAGATTAAGGTCTTTAATAAAGGAAAGAGGGTGGAGGTGCATAAGAAAAAAAAATATGGTGATTTCCCAACCTGGAAATAAGTGGCATCTCTAAAGGCGCATGTTTAGTGTAGTGAGACATCAGGAACTCTAACCACTGTGTCTCTGTCGGCCTGCCAAACTCTCTTTCACACTGTTTATCTCCTTCCATTTTTTTCCCTCAGGTTTCTTTCACAACGCCCAGTCACTCCTCTCTTTGTCGCTGCTCTTTTACGAGCAAGGGCCTCAACAAAATGTCTCATCTCTCTGTGTGTGTGCTTTCATTCAACCTTTTATCCATCTGTCCTCCTCTCTGAATCATAGCCTTCCTTCACGTTTATGTGGACATGACACGAGTCCGTATCCACTTAATGTAATTTATGTTTTTTCCCGGTCCAAGCATAACACACCACTACCTTTATTTTCCATTTCTATCTCCACCTACCTTTCCTCTCTTACCGACATCACTGCCAGATATCACTGTTTCGTGATATTTAACAGATATTAGCTGCATCGGGTGGTTTAGATGTTGAGGTGAAAACACACACACAGCCCAAATTCCAAATGACACAAGCATCTCTTGTAACTTGTACAACTCCACCAGTATCAAGCGCTTAGATTGCGCTGGTCAGACTAAAGCCGTCCAAAACCCTTCACCACCTCTACCCTGAGGAGAGGAAATGGTTTAATAACGCAATCTCAATAGGCTTTTTGGATAATTAAGGGCACTAACAATTCAACTGATAAGACTTTAAACTTGTATTATAGGCGCCCAATTAGTTCAAATCTACTAGAGCTGAAACGATGAATCAATTATTAATCGATTACTAAATTAATCGCCAACTATTTTGATAATCGATAATCGGTTTGAAGCTTTTTTCATGATTAAAATCAGATTTCTGTTTGTTTTAGCTTCTTAAATGTGAATATTGTCTTTGTTTCTTTGCTCCACATAAACAAAGAAATCATTAAAACTGGATCATTTTGGTTTGTGGACAAAACAAGACATTCAAGAACATCTTTGACAAACACTGATCAACGTTTTTTAACATTTTATGGACCAAACGATTAATCGATTACGAAAATAATCATTAGTTGCAGTTCATAAACACTTATTCTGTCTAAAACAAGATTACTAGGTTATAAAAGTTATATTGTATAGTGCGTTGTTCATCATAAACAAACCATTATTTATCTAAGCACAGGACAAAAAAAGAGAGTCAGTAAATTTTGTAAACCTAAGAAACAAATAGAGAAAAACCATCTCATTTATGTATTTGACAATAAGTGGTTGGGGGTGCAGATGCAGGAAGGACAAGTGGGTCGAATCACAATAGCTAAGCAAAGTGGGATAAACCTCTTAGCCCCAACACATAATGCACCATTCTGTGAGCTAATGACCAGATTTTCTTGGCTTCATTTTGGAGATTTCCTGAGCTAATTATGCAGCAACATGGCCGCTCCAAGCAAACAGCTGTGAGCAAGCAGACCAGGAACCACTGGACTAAATAGAGAAGAAATATTTTTGACCTAATTCTCATTGTGGAGAACGTGAAGTCAGTGTTGGAGGAGGACTGAGAGTTTAGATGTCCTCAAGTCAGATATTTTATGAACAACTCGAAGGCCCTCAGTCTCTCATGTCACCAAACAGCCCTTAGGTCATATGCTCTGATGTATTGTTGGCTTCATTCTGAGTATTTACAACCAAACAACACTTCAGATTGCCTGCAGTTCATTGTCTCCCTCAACAGCTCAATCTGTTCCTTATCTCACCAACCTTGGTGATTTTCAAACCTGACTTGATTTAAAAAAAAAAAAAAAAAAAAAACGTGGGAGGCCACAGACACAATGAACTTTGTAACCGATTTTCAACGTTTTAATCCTGAGAAAGCACCGACTAGACGATCCAGTCAAGACGCAGGACCACACACTTGGGAGTTTAACTCCAGAGGATTTGGGATCTTGCAGAAACTCGCATGATTTAGCGTGACGTCAGTCGATAGCTGTTGTGTGTGCAATGTTTTCGGGTAAGAGACGCAAAAAAAAAGTCATTGGCTGAGAAGACGGAATTAACTTGGCTTCTACAAATTACGATTCTAAACAAAAGTACGCAAAATATCTGTTATCTGGTTATTGCGGGGTTCTGCTCACGCCCCCAATCACTGTTCAGTCATTAATATTAAACATGTTTGAAATGTATGATTTAAACTCAGGAAGACTCTGATGTGTCCGTTAACCCCACACACCACAGGACAATTTGGCCAGATAATCTGTTCAGATTAGCCTAAAATCAGAATGCATCCACAATTGTCAGAAGGTTCCAGATCAGGACCTAAATCTGGCTAATTATCCTCTAGTGTGGGACGGGCTTTAACGTCCCTATCACTCTATCCGATCTCTGTCCATTTAAGCTAAGAGGGTGCTAATGAGCGCATCGTTTTGCAAACCCTAAACATCGGTTTGTGTACAAGCTTAATTGTCTATTTTCCTCTTAATGGGACAAAATCAACATCATGTTCTATTGAAGAAGACATGAAACAAGTCCCTGTAAACATCTAATCAAACATATTTCCTATTAGCAACCAACAGAGTTGCCCCCTGGTGGCTATTTAATGCATTCCTACTTCCTGATTTGCGTCACCCAACAAACCCAACACTACATCCACTATTTAAATACATTCTATGGCTTCTTATGAGACTGTAATCACCTCCAGAGGAAGCAGTGCTCTGCTCTGGGTGACCTCACATTAATGGAGCAGGTAAACCCAGATTGACATGGTTCAGTTACCGTGAGGAATGCGGAGAACAGGTGGGAGAGAGAAAGAGAGAGCAGAGAGCAGAGAGCAATAAGCCTGCACGTTATCGCCCACAGGGTTGATTTAATGTTTAACCCATGAAACTGCAACACTCCCTTGTGAGTAAACTGGTGATACACGGAGTTCTCAGGCTTACAAACTCATCATCGCATTTAAAAACTCATCTAGATGAAGTGGTAGTTTTCAGTGGCTGAATGTCTCTGCGGAGTGTGAACTTATGTAAGTGTCCCGTGTGTGTTATGTGTTGCCAAGACCCACAAAGGAAGCAGTGCATGACTTAAGCAGAGCAGTTCGGGGGATTGGTGCACACTGCTGACCCCCTCTGTTCAACTCTGTACCTTTTACTGTCAGTGTGTGCAGACTGGCACCTGCACCACGTTTAACAGAAGAGAGTGGGAAATAAATGAAAGGAGCTTTTGATGGTACAATATATATATATATATATATATATATATATATATATATATATATATATATATATATATATATATATTAAAAATAGGGTGTGTAATACTTATAACGACAACTTCAACTGCTCTGTAGTTGACCGTGCAGGAAACGCAGAACATCAAAATCTCATTACAAACCCCAAACCTGACAATATGAAGCATTGCAGAAGTATGAAGACCGCAGATCAACTTCATTATCATAGAGAAATATAAGGAATTAAAACTTAAAGGTGCCATATGTAAGAATGTGGCCAAAAACGGTCACCACATTCAAATTCAAAATACCGAGGTCTTTTAGGTTTCGTTTTCTGACGTAACTGGCAACCCGTGGTTGCTCGGGCAGCTGAGACTCTACTGACTGCAATGATTGGTAGACGGCGGTAGGTGGCGCCACATGCCAAAACATGATTTCAAAACATAAACATGATTTGCAGTCTGCAAAATATTTGTTTTAATGCAAATATTGTGGCTGTACTGATGTTGTTGGTGAGTTCAGTTTGTTATATGATCATTATTCCTGAGTCTCTTTGACATATTACAAGGATTTTATGGCCAGTTGCTTTAGATTTTTTTACATAATGCACCTTTAATGCTACCATAACCACACACATACTGCTATAATAGTATAATACATCAGTGCAAAAAACATCATAATCTCTGTGCATTCAAATATATGCAACATGAATGCATTTTACAGGTCATCTGTGTAATATTATACAAATACAACTGTGTCACTGATGAATGGGAGTTAAAGGTGAGTTGTATTAAAACTCTAATAACTGTTTAAAAAAAATGATTCTCTGGTCTACAGTTAAAGTTTTAATCACATATAAAAAAGTCTATTAAAGAGGCCTTTAAGTAAAACTTAATAATAGGTTGTAGTTTCTTATTTGAAGTGTTTCCTTGCTTACCTGGATGGTCTGGCTCGGGTCCCCGGACACCGGGCCTCCGACCAGTTTACAGTACAGGTCGTTCACCGTCCTGCCGGCGTCGTCCACCCCGCAGGTCGCCGTGGCGGTGATCTTCGTGCCCTCGGCCAGGTTGAAGTAGGGCGGGTGCAGGCTGTACCCGTTCACCCCGTTGACCGGCAGCTCCTGGGCCAAAGCGACCCGGCAGCAGGTCGCCAAGAGCGGCCACAGCAGTAGCGCGACTCGCGGCCGCAGCGCCGCCGCTCCGCTCGCCATCATTTATTTCCACCTGTCCGCGGGCTCCTGTCCTGGACAGAAAAGTTTTCGAGCGGAATGGAGTGATGCGTTTGCGAGGAGGAGGAGGAGGAGGAGAAGAGGCGAGTCGCTAAAACTCTGCGGGACACAGGAACATACGGGGACATGTGTGGAGCGAAGGAGGTGCGTTTTTAGACGTGGAGAGCCGCGTGTCCGGAGCTTCTCTCTTTCTCTCCGTGTCAACCTCCAACAACAGACACCTATTCCTGCTCTCAGCTGCGCTCGCGCTCCCTCCCTCCCTCCCTCGACCCGTGGATGGAGGAGGGGACAGTTTCCTCCACTGTTCAATCTATGAACGCGTTATAAACTCATCCTTATTGTTCCGTTTCACTTACTTATTTGCTGTGTTAATGTAACAAATGTAACAAAGTACAAATACTTCGTTACTGTACTTAAGTACAAAATCCGCATATCTGTACTTTGCTTTGTGATTTGTGTATTTATACCAACTTGTACTTTTACTCCACTACAGAGTAGTACATGACAACCAAAGAAAATCAGAAGAAGAAGAAGAGTTGGTAATGATCTGTATTTATATAGAGATTTTCTAGTCTGGATTATCTTTCATACTCATTCAACACGGGATTAAGTGCCTTGCTCAAGGGCACATACTATAGACTAGCAGAGCCAGGAATTGAACCCACAACCTCTCAGTGGAAAGACAACTGAGATTTACATTTTATACCAGAACATGGTTTGTTGATACTTAAGTACAGTAAATGCCATATACTACTTTTACTTAAGTTTTTTTATATATATATATATATGCACACATATATATATACACAAACATATGTATATACACACATATATATACATACATATACATATATACATACATATTCACATATATATACATACATAAACATATACACACATATATATACATACATATGCACACATATATATGTATATATATATACACATACATATACACACATATATACATACATAAACATATACACACATATATACATACATACATATGCACACACACACACATATATATATATATATATATATATATATATATATATATATATATATATGTGTGTGTGTGTGCATATATATGTATGTATATATACATACATATATTACTGGTACAATACTTGTTCTTTTACTCAAGTATCTATTTTAAGGTACTTGAGGGAACCTTTTTAACAGAATCCTGGCTCAAGATAGACAGCAGCACGAATAAAAAGCAAAGTTGTGAAAAGAAAACAGAAAAAAAAAAAAATTATGAAAAAATGTCTACAGCGGCCATTTGGACAAATCACAGGTGTAAATAATCAAAGTAAAGACGGCTGAGTTCCATTTAGCTTCCTCAGTTTCAGGGTGAATTACTGATTCTCCTGAACTGAACTGAACTGAACAGAGTCATCAGTAATGTGATTGATTAATGACATCAGTGCTGTTTGTGGTTACTGTGCAAAGAGACCATTAGCTTCATTCATTTAGTTCCTTTTCTCACTCTAATATCCTCTCCGTCACCCTAATGCACTCCTTATACTTCATAAATCTGTGTGATTATTTTATTTTTTGCAGAGCATCCACATTGTCACTAAACAACAAATGGGAAATGAAACCACACTTAAACGCACAAACAAACACATAAAAATCAGTCAGACAGGTGACAGATAAACACGGACGGCCACACACACACACACACCCCCCCCCCCCACACACACACACAGTATAAACACACCAGGTAAAGTGTTATTGTTGTTGAGTGACTTTGTGTGTGATTTTGTTTTGGTCTTCATTTAAAGCAAAGGTGTCTGTTGACAAGTGATTTGATATCAGGATGTTATTAAGTGGAGGATGACATTTATAAACATGATCACACTTTCATGAAATAATCAACATCAAGGTTTGCCGTAACTAGGTTTTTGTCCCTTTGTGACTCAAAGGTAATTTTGGAGTTTGCTTAGAAAAAGAGAGACGTGTGCTTCTTGAGCTTTTTAACCATGTCTCAGTCTTCATCGTTGCATATCGTTTGCTCAGGTGCAGTTTATTCAGCTGTTGTCATGTGACCTTAGCAGCTTTGGTGGTCCTGTACTGTACAGTGTGTGTCACGTGACTGAAGTTTTGGACTCAGGTTCCCCAGTGGCATCTTAGTACATTTGCAGATGAAGATCGTGAGATGTGGTTTAAAAGATCTGCTCACTTTAAACGTCTGCTAACGGGGGGGAAAAATTTTCATGTTGGGAGATGTAATGAGATCTTGAAGTGTCTTTTAAGGAGATTTTGCCTTTACACAGTTTGTCTTTTTCTCTTTCAATTCCCAGAGGCATTCTGTCGTTCTTCTACTTGTGTTCATAATTAAATGCCCTTTTTTTCTTGTCATACATCTGGCACAAGAGCCGTCCTGACTTTTTCCTTTTAATGCCATACAATGGTCAACGTTTTCATAGCTATTGGACATCAACATGCAATTACTTTACAGCTGTAGTGTAGATTGTAGCTGTTAAAGGTGCCATATGTAAGAATGTGGTCAAAAACAGTTACTACATTCAAATTCAAAATACCGAGGTCTTTTAGGTTTCGTTTTCTGACGTAACTGGCAACCCCATGGTTGCTCGGCAGCTGAGACTCTACTGACTGCAATGATTGGTAGACGGCGGTAGGTGGCGCCACATGCCAAAACATGATTCCAAAACATAAACATGATTTGCAGTCTGCAAAATATTTGTTTTAATGCAAATATTTTGTCTGTACTGTTGTTGTTGGTGAGTTCAGTTTGTCATATGAACATTATTCCTGAGTCTCTGTGACATATTAGGAGGATTTTATGGCCAGTTGATTTAGATTTATTACATAATGCACCTTTAAATATAAATTAAATATATATTCACACCTAATAGTGCCGCTAGGCTCGGTACGATTGGGGGGTTGTAACATTCAGCCAGTCCAAGTTAGCTTTCACACTTTCGCACTTTAGTGAAACGAACCGAACCTTTTGAATAACGTGTTCCCCTCCTCGCCTGAGGCGGCGCTGCATCAATAATCCCATACATACATTTTATGTGAACATACGACACATACAGTATATACGCTGCAACAATGGACTCAAACATTTCACCCGGCTATCATTCTACACGCGTATATATGTTCTGGTTGTGTTTACCCACAATGCCATGCGTTGTAGTCCTCTTCTTGCATTTTGTTCACTTGAAACGAACCGGACTTGCCGATCTAGGATTCAGATTAGAAGACACAAGTGTCTGAGCTGTTTATGTGCAGCACTTTCCTGTTCACGCATCTGTGAACGAAGCAAGTTCTTAACAATGTCGATAACTATACGATTGTCAACTATCGATAACAAATGAAAATGCCAGGTCAAGGCCACATTATACTTCTCCGACTGCGTAATGCGTAATCCGTCTGCGTCACCACGTAGGCGCTGCAATTTCCCGCCCAATCAGTAGGGGTCGCTGCGCAAGGTTGTTGTGCTTTTGGCTACAGTGAGCAATGGCGTCCGAGGGAGAAAGACTGTTGTTGTTGAAACAGCGGCCGTTTGTCACTTTTCTGTGTCCCGGAACGCAATTTTAAGATAATTTGAGGCGAGAAATTGGCCATTTAGAGTCTAAACATGTGCTGTGTGTGTTAAGATGTGACGTATTTATAGTTCGGCAGCGACGAAGTCGGCGGTCTTCAGCTCCGCCCTCTGTGGACGCTCGGTGCTCACTGTGAGCCGGCACAGAGCAGCTTCGCTCGGCCTGTCCTGAGGACCAATCGCAGCTCTTGCTGTCTCCGTTGTCCCTTGACGGAGTGACGGACACTTAAAAAATATTCCGTGCACCCGGAGACGACGCAGAGGCTCTTCAACAGGTTCTGCGTCGACGCAGAGGACTCTGCATAGCCTACGCAGAGCAGTTCCACACCTGTGGAATACACCAGCCGTGATCCTCACTGATCCCACCGTCTATAACGGTGTTTAGGCTCACCTCAGAAGTGCTGGGGTCTAGGAGCCTAAAGCCCAGCAGTGTTATGGGGACCGAAGTTACGCACTGCAGCTTTAAATTCAGATTCCTGGATAGATAAGCACAATTTAATAATCCTAAAGTGTATTTGTGGACAAACTATAGTTTTATTTCTATCACATCTCAAGGGAACACCTGAGCAGCTGTGTGTGTGTGTGTGTGTGTTTTCTCATGGGCTCCGGAACACTACTATCTAATTAAAGTCCACTTTAGAAGATAAAAGAGTTTCTCTGCCACACACACGCAAAGAGAGAGAGAGAGAGAGAGAGAGTTAACAGCTGCTCAGGTGAGTCAAAGAGCAATATTTTCAGGTGTTAACGTTTCAAAGGATTTTGTTTCCAGAAACAAATCTCCTCACTGATGGACCTGCATGGACGAGGGGGTGTTGTTGGAGGGGGGGGGGTGGGGGCAGATCAGCCAGGCAGGTGAATGAATGGTGGCCGTTTGTGTGTGTGTGTGTGTGTGTGTGTGTCATCTCATCTACACTGTCCAGAGTCCAGAATCCTCACACATCCACTTCCTCCATCATCCGTCAGACACATGCCGAACTCTGACCCCGCGAACGGCGATAAACACACACACACGCACGCACACGCACGGCCCCTGGCCCTCTCGCGGGTTCATAAGCGTCTTGAACGACTGTGTTAATGCATCGGAGCTTCATTTACTGACACACTACAGAATCCTGTAGTTGTTTTGAGGAGTCCTCACACTGACGACACTGTCTGCCACAACGGCGGCTATTGACATTTTACATAAAGAAAAAATGGAACAATCCATCCATCCATCCATTATCTACCGCTTTATCCTCCACCAGAGGGTCGTGGGGGGTGCTGTGCCCATCTCAGCAGACATTGGGCGATAGGCGGGGTACACCCTGGACAGTTCGCCAGTCCATCACAGAGCCACATACAGAGACAAACAACCATTCACTCACACTCTCACACCTATGGTCAATCTAGAGTGACCAATTCACATAATCCCCATATCGCATGTTTTTGGACTGTGGGAGGAAGCCGGAGAACCCGGAGGAAACCCACGCACACACGGGGAGAACATGCAAACTCCTTGCAGAAAGGCCCTTGTTCCGAAGATGTTCCAAACGGAGCTCGAACCCAGGAACCCGGGTCTTCTTGCTGCAAAGGCAAGAGTGCTAACCACTACACCAACCGTGGGCCCAAAATGGAACAATGAATCTGTAAAAACATTAAACACGGCCTGTGACATTTAAAAAGACAAAAGAGGTTTGGTTTTACAATGACATAAGACAACAAGTTGATTTCTAATCCATTTCCTTAAATACAGCAGCAGGGAAGGATTAAAACGAGAGAGAAAACACAGAGGTGTGAAGTGGGAAAAAAGCAGCTGCATAAACTCTGGATCACAGTTTGTCATCTCACCTCATTAATCCTCTTTTCCTCCCTGAACTCTATAACTAATTTACTTCCTGGTTACCACGGAGACCCAAGGCAAAGTAAAGGACTGGTCAAGTGTTGTCATGGTTACGGCTAAGGGCACCATCAATGAACATACTTACTAACCCCCCGGCTGGGTCCTACACATGCGTGCACACAAATGAAGAGAGAGAGAGTAAAAGATGAATGGATCGAGGGGGAGGTAAAGAGTAAGAAGAGGAAATGAGGGGAGAAAGGAAGTGTGGGAGTAAGTAATGATGATTATATTTAGTTGGGGAAATGTATTTATTGTGTGCAGGTCAGTAGTTTAAGTGGTATTTAAGTTTAAACGTCTAAGGAGAATCCAGAAGGAAGAAGAAGAAGAAGAAGAAGACAGAGGATGGCAGTAATGCAACGTTGCATTTGCAAAAGTTGGAATCTACAGGTGTGGCAAGTATACACTTAAAAAAAAATACCAAAACAATGTGGGGAAAAAAAAGCCCCTGCAGGATGTGAACAAAAGAGGCAAAAAAATAAGATACTTGTGTTTTTTTTCTCCACTGGATTTGCCAAAGTGCAGTTTTTCAAAAGCACTTTTTTACCAATACAAATACAATTTAAACTCGATATCGTCGAACTTTGCAAGACCAATGAATAAATTGGACATTTTCTGCCCAAAAACGCTCTGTATAGTAGGAAAGTAAGGTACAAGAAATTAAACTGGTCCATATTTGTGGATGCGGGGCATCTGCGGCTCATTCACTCGTCCTTCGCTCTTTCGTGGAAATCAGACGCCTCCATCAAAATCTGTCTCCCTACAGTCAAAACTTTGCTTTAATGCTCTTATCGTCCTGCGATGCACACACACACACACACACACGCGCGCACCTACAGACAAAATTCACGAGTCCAACAAAATGCAGATGATAAATCCGTATCGAGTAAATACAGTTTATTGTCTATTCCGAGCATTCCTCAGATGCTCCATCTCCTGCTCTGGATCAGATAAGACACAAAATGACACACACACACACACACACACACACAGAGCTGAGGCGGATGTGTTTGAAGTGCTGTGGGCTGGGGAGGGGATGTTTTGGGTTGACTGACTTAAGTGTGTGTGTGTGTGTGTGTGTGTGTGTGTGTGTGTGTGTGTGTGTGTGTGTGTGTGTGTGTGTGTGTGTGTGGAGCAGGTACCTACATGCCCTTCGCTTTGTCTCCCTCGACAAAACACTTCAACACACACACACACACACACTCCTGGTGGGGCCTCTCTCTCTCTCTCTCTCTCTCTCTCGCCTTTCTCTCCATTTTGTTCCTCATATGAGTTTTGCTTTTACTGAAAAGGATCAAGGCCTGAATTCGCTGATGTC
>NC_139810.1:23540003-23699814 GCF_963457635.1 Microchirus variegatus
ACAGCAGACACAATAAGAGTGTTTTTCTCTACCACGTTTGGCTAAAATGGAATCTAAAATTGTCTAATTAGAAAAATTATCCAAAACAACTAGTCCAACTACAACTACATGATTATCACAGTAAACGACAAAAACAAGACTGAGCCTTTTAAGTGAGGCTCAATCCCGTTTGTCGATTATCTATCTTAGACACACGTTCAGCTAAGCAATGAAACTTTGTAACATGTTCTTACTTTGCGACAACACCGTCATCCTTTGCCAGCCTCATGATAGAGTCATCAGACTCACCCTGTAGGAAGAAAAAGATAAAGCCATAAACAACAAATCTCAATACAGAGGCCATGTTTTAAATCTAGACTGTAAGACATAAAGCAGGTCAAGGTATTTCCAAAGACACAAAACTCCAAATAACCAAACACCAGACTAGAGGCAGTCACTGTAATTGGAGCTAATAAACTGCACTTTTTTGTAAACTCCAGGATAATTGGCTGCCTCAAAAAAAAAAGTTACACTCACAGAACAAATTGTTATAATTGCAGCTAAAAAAATAAAAAAATAAAAATTATGTTGAAATATTAAGAAAATGTAATCAATTTAAAATAAACCAATTCATACATACTGTTATAAATTCTGTCCTGGTAGATTACATAAATCAAAGCAAGTCCCTTGCAATAATTGTGTTGATGTGACAGTAGATTAAATACAACAGTCTCTCTACTTACCATTCTGCGGATGGCGCCACAGATAGCATAGGTCTTGAACTGACCATTGAAACGACCAGTCACCTTGTCGACCTGCAGAGGACAGAGCAAACTCGGTAAGAACAACTACTGTTGTACAAAAAGGAAAACCTTGTGGATTTAAGCTTATGTAAGACTTTAATTCTCACATGCTAAAATACAAAAATGTATACACGCAATTAGATTTCATTGGAAAATGTATTGCTATTTAAAAACCCTGTTGATAGCACAAACTGCCATTTCAGAAATACCACACCGAAAACAACAATCACAATTCAAGAAAACTCCAAAACCATTTTGAGAAAACTGCATTTTTCAGTGGTTCTGAATAATCCATAACAGTGAGCAAACAAAACCAATGTAGGCTTGTCTTCATTGTGAAGAACTGAAGAAGCAAGTTTGATTTTTCAGTTAAGAAATGCCAAGCAATTTGCTGCATGTAACCTTGGCCAAATACAGAATTATTAAAAAACGAACACAGCAGCTTGACAAATGAACAGAAACACCCCCCCCCACAAATCACAGTTTCTTACATTGCAACAAAAAAGGCATCATTCCTATATGCATTTTTACAGACTGTAAAAATGTAAAGAAAAATAGGCAAAAGTATTTTAGCAGAGTTTTGTTGTGTTTATTTATTATTTATCATGACTGTATTGGACTAATAACCGCGATATTAGTCCAATTGCGATAGAAAGTTTGCGATATCGGTATTGGGCACAAAAAAGTGGTATCCTCCGACCCCTACTTCTAAACAGGCAAACTTTGCGTTTTGGACAACAAAAACAAGATGGGTCTATTTTACTACAAGAGCAAGTGAAAACAAAACGTATTCTGTGATTAGTGTATTAAAATAAACTCACACTATAGCAGGACAGCCAAAGACACTCAAAACATTGCTAGACAATTCACAGAAAATAGAGAAAAACTTCTGCATGACAAAGAGAACTTGATGGTTTATTTATTCAACAAACTAGCACATTGGGCTACACTGACAGCCTAAAATAACCATAGGCGCTTACTTTGCATTATAAAAACATGGACATTAATCATGTGAAACAGTGTATTTCAAAATATTCTAACTTACCTCAGCAATGTTGATCTGGATGGAGGCATGGTCCTTGGCTCCAATGATTCTGTTGCTAGCAGAGCTGCAAGACAGTTATTTTTATTTATTTATATATTGTGGCCTTCATATCAAACAAACCTCAATTTTCTAAGGTTTCTTGTGTTAGCTGAAGACCTTTGTGGCCATGTCTTTACTGATCATACAATTGTGAACCAAATGAGACATTTGATTTCACGTTATTCAAGAAACTCACCATTTACGGGGGACGTAAAGGTCCACAAATTCACCAGCGTCGTTCTGCATGTTTACAAAAGGTCGTATCGGTGGTCGCCTACAAATCTGAAATAAATGGAAACCAGACAAGACTTCAGACGAAATGTTACACATTCAAGGTATCAAATGACAACTTGCTAACCTTTAAGACAACCCATATTGAAACTACACGGCGTTAACGGTCGCATGTTCCTTTAAAGACGCGGTAAATGGCACACAATTTACACATACAAACGATATATCCTGAATAAAATGTGGGTGCTAGCCGGCTAGCAGAAGTTAGCACCCGGAATCCCGACCGCATGTCTCACATACACACGCACACTCGACACACGTCGGTAATTTATACACATTTCATGCCATAAGAACCACAAAACACACACATATATAGCCACAGCATCACGTCAGCTCTGAGAAATATTAAACAAACGACAGCTATGTCAAAGAAATCTCTCACTTTTGAACGTTTTACTGCAAGAGCGCGATGAAATACCCACCGTATACGACAAATGGCCGACAGGAAAGAAAGAATGTTTGACCAGGAAGTAAAAACGGCTGTTCCGGAATATTTATGCCGCCCCCTGCTGGACAACCTGAGGGAATACAAGAATATGTAGACACAAGCGCGTTTAGTGGAGATATGTGGACGTTATGACAAGTTCTTCGGTTCAAATTTAAAAATAATGCAAACTGTGCTAATGTTTTTTCTAAACGTCAGGCGCTGGTTGTCGCAAAAAAGCTAGTAACTTCGAAAAAGGTTAACTTTCTGAGCTTTACCTCCACCAATCACCTTTGGACACCTAGACATTTGATGCAAACGAATGTCAATGTAATTAATGAAACTATCTATATCTATTATTATTTGAATTTTAAATAAATGTACACCCCATACACTTTCTGACAATCAATCAATCAATCAATCATGTAACAACACAAAGTACTTAACATAAATAAACGAGTATGTGTGTGTTTGTGTCTATTCCTCATGTTGTAGGGACCTAAATCCGTCTACTCAGACACATTAAGGGGTCTTGTCTTCCTTATGGGGACAAAACAAGTCTACATAAGGAACAGTATTACATTTTAGGGTGAAGACATGTTGTATGGCGGTATATTAGAGGTAAGGGTTAGGTAAAAGTTAGGGTAGTTATGGTTACAGTTATACTAAGTCAGTTTAATGACCTTTGAAGTCACAGAAACCAGACTGTGTGGTAAAAAATAAGACAGAAAACACCATCACTATGTCTGCTAGTCTCATTTTAATTGTCCGTACATCATTACATCAAACACTTATTGTCAATGAATATGTCAATATGACATCAACCATCAAAATAATGAATCAGTCATTATTTTATATTATAGTAAATGGTTACTCACAATAACATTTTAGGTTGCACATAATAAATAAAATAAATATTCACTTATGGATCTATTCTAACACAAAGGTTCTGAAAGTATTGCACTGTCGTTATGGCAGATATATATATATATATTATATATATATATATGTGTATGTAATACACAGCACAACAAAAACATTTTACTGAATAAGTTCATGTCACTGACATTCATAGAGCTGCAGCCAACATCTTTTCTATAAAGAAACTATAAAGTTGCATTAGCCTTTAATCAAGCCTGCATTTAATTGTAACCCAAAAAAAGAATCATTTGATACAAATAAATGAATAGTGATGTTATTACATCAGAGACTATGCACTGCCCTGGTGTCCTGTGGGCTTTTTCATGACACACGTACATCCCACTGCCAGTTTGTAGGGACACTTGCACCGGGCATTACTATTGAGTGACGTGTCCGACCGTATCCTCTCGCAGACTATAATCTGGAGGAAGATGGGCTTGGCGTCCATGTCGTTGTTGATGCATTTGTTGCACACGGCATTGAAAATGCCATCAGGCTCTCTCCCTTCTTTTTGGTCGCGACTGGGGGGAAAAAAAAAGGAAGAAAAAGGAAGCCATTCATAAATGAAGCTGTCATTTTCTGCAAACCGCGTCATTTTCTGCAAACCTCACTGCGATTCTGACTTTATTTTTAGCTGTACTATTTATAGTAGCAAAGCTCGAAAGGTCGCAAATCGCTGTGTAATCGAATCGAACTGTGTGACACAGACGCCCTGTCACATTCGTGAAGGAGCACTTTGATGAGGGACACTTGCTCTCAGTGTTTTTCCAGTATTCCCTCAGAGTAGACTTTTACACATTTACACGATACAATCACTTTTTATATGTTAGTGATTGGAGAAAACTTTGCTCAAATAAGATCTGTTAAACCTTTGGTCTTTGTTAAAAAACACAGCTTTAACCTCAGCAGTTAAAGTCGATTGAATAACTGTTCCTCTATGTTTACTTATTTTGCCGACACATTAAAGCTTCAGTAAGTAACTGACAATATGCACATATGTGCAATAAATCAGCCTGACTATTTCTGGTAAGCTGTCAGCCAAAGATGCAGATGTTCTACAGCCAGTGCAGAGCTACTCTAAACCCCTTATTCATCATTTAAAGCCATGTTAAATGCCTCAGGACTATCTACTAAAACAACTACATTAATACAAGGTAAATGTTTTCAATATGTTTTTAATAAAAGGGAGCTGGCTAATATTTCAGTGGAAGTTGTAACTGGCGGCCTGTACACATAGTCAATTGACCACTAGATCTAATTCAATAAGAAAGAAATAAGCCATGAAAGCCATTTTGACAACCAGTCGTTAAAGATTGAAGCTCTTTCATTTGATCGGATTTGTATAAAATAACCTGGGCTCCAACTCCAACTGGGCGAAACGCAAATCTTAACGACCGGAAAGCACAGAGCGGCGACTTCACTGAATGAACAGAAAGCATGGAAATCACTGAAGTGGTGACATCCTTTAGGAACAATGTCTATACAAGGGGAAGACATGAACTTCCGACAGGAGAGAAACGGTGTCTACACTCTAAGAAATAAAAGTGCTAAGTAGAACCATATAAGGTTCTTCGGCTTGTCCTCATAGGAGAACCCATTTTGGTTCCCTTTTGGAGGGTTCCACCAAGAACCCTTTTTAAACCATTTATTCCAGGAAAGGGTTTTTAAAGGGTTCTCTGGATCAAAATGGTTCTTACGGGAACCATTAGTGTTACCAAGAACCCTTGAAAAACCCTTTATTCGGGAAAGAAGCAAATGGTTCCAGGTAGAACCTCAGCCCTTGTAGAATGACCCTTTTGGAACCCTTATTTCTAAGAGTGTAGAAAAAAAACCCCCAGGACACTCAATGTTCTTTTAAAGGCACCGAGTGGCTGAAAGGGATCATAAACCCTAACATCTTCTTAAAGTTTGATCTTTTATGACATGAACAGAAGTGGAACTCACATCAGGTCCCAGGAAGCAACTGAAGAATTCCGCAGGTTTGACACATGTTTGTGGGGTGAATGGCGACATTCTTCAGTGTATTTGCAGGGATGAATACAGCGAGGATTGCTGTACACTGTCACCACCAGTGCCAATAAGCTCTGAAAGCAAAATACATAAAAGAAAGTTAGTCACTATTTACCTACCCGACTCTATAGTCAATCAAATCTTTTTTTCAGTCAAAACTATTCTTGGAAGATATGTTCTCGTCTTCAATACGTTTTTTCTTGCACTCCTCTATATACTCATAACATAACATCATCATCATGACATATGAGGCATGAACAATGAAGAAGAGAAACTGAACGTCTTGAACAGTTTTCGTTTTCTACTTATTTCTCAACGTTGTCCGCCGTGATGTCGTTGGTACTCACCAGAAGAACTGCGAGGTTTGCGCCGAGTCGTGAAAGCAGAAGCATCTCAACACCGGAGCGAAGCAATCAGTGTCTTTTCCTCTTTGTCGATAAAGTCAGTCTAACTGTGGTTCCCTTCTTTTTCTAGGACAACTGGTGTCTGTTTCTCTCTCAGTGTTTTCACCAGGCCATATTTATATGTATATTAAGCAGTGACGGAGGGCATCATTTGCATCATGGGGAAAACAAGGAGGAGGTGGCAGAGGACCTGTATGTGTGGGAGATGGGATGAGTCAAGGGAGGGTGAGTTTGCAGGGGTGTGGTGAGGTATGGGGGTGGTGGTCTGTTTTATTCCTATTTGACTAAATTTAGCTGAAACTTTTAGTCATTAAAAATGTTTCTAAAGACCGAAGCTTAAGAAAGAGCGATCAACCCAAATAAGATCGAGTATAGCGAGTATAGCTTTATCGAAAAAAAAACCACAACAACATTTTATGTGGCTAATAATAATGACGATTATGATGATAATAATGAATTAATAACCATACAAGCAGGAAAAGAAAAGTACATTCTGTGCCAGTTGTGTTAGTATAGTCAAATGTATCAGCTTCACACTAGCCATGTGGTTTTCCTGATGGAACAAACCACAATAGACAAGGCGGAACACAGAGGGAATACTCCCGGAGGTGTGGCGGGGGATGCCGCTATAGAAATAACTTGACAACACACAACAACTTTCCCTGAATCTGAGACTTTCCCCTGGTCTGCTGATCATCTATTTTGGTCTTCAAGTGAGTTCAATTTCCAAATCCCTTGTGCTCTACACTCTTAAATAAAAGTGAAATAAAAGTGCTAAGTAGAACCATACGAGGTTCTTCAGCTTGTCCTCATAGGAGAACCTTTTGGCTCCAGGTAGAACCTTTTTTATAAAGGTTCCACCTGTAACCCTTTAGGAGGGTTCCACCAACCCTTTATTCAGGAGAGGGATTTTAAAGGGTTCTCTGGATCAACATGGTTCTTACTGGAACCATTAGTGTTACCAAGAACCCTAGAAAAACCCTTTTCTACAGGGTTACAGAAGCAAATGGTTCCAGGTAGAACCTCAGCCCTTGTAGAAGGACCATTTTGGAACCCTTATTTCTAAGAGCGTTGTCAAGTTTGGACAGGAACTCAACACCCAGTAAACCAGTTCAAAAAGCATATACGGACCAAGCTGCTCATTTTCAAAAAACTCCATCACCTTTGTGTAAAAATACCACAAGGATATTACATGGTAGCCCGGAATCGCGGAATTGGCCAATAAAAACGGAATCTAATGTTAAACGCGGAATATCGCGGAAATTGACATAATTTGACTGAAATGCTGTCATCGTGAGGAGAAGGAACGTTTGTCTGGAGAAATGTTCCGGGGAACGCTCATTCGTGGCACCACCCGTGCATCTCCTCACAAACACTCACCCGGTCAGGTTTTCCCCCAGTGCGTGTTGCTTGTTTATTTACTTTATATACACTTTTTTTTCTAAACCGCGGAACAAGCGCGATGCGCTCGCATGTAACCGGCGAGCGTCCCCTTGTCCAGGTGCCGATTGAAACTCAAGTCACACCATCAAATACGCGATTATTACGGTTATATTTTTATTGTCAATAAAGATGTTATATTTAGGAATGCGCCGATAATTCGGCGGCCGAAACACGGCGAGTAAACTGTGGAACATCGCCTGTTAAATGCTGGAAAGTCTCTGCGCAAAAGTGAAACTTATGAACTCCCCGCGACTTTCACTTCACACCGGAGAACATTCTCTCTCTTTGAACAGTTAACTAAAGACATCAGCTCATCTGATGCATCTGTTATTCCCTTAATTGCAGAGTTGTAGGGGTAATATTGCGTGTAGAGAAATGATCCAGACGGATACGGAGAAGCGCACGGAGCAGGAGAGGGAGAACAGTACAGCGCAGGGGCGGTGCGCAGAAATCCGTCTGCACCAGGGGGCACTACCACATTTTTATTTATGTTAATTATTTTACTTTTTAATGTGACCAGCATTGCATGGCTTGTTTTAAGATTCACTGGCATTTACTTAATTAGGATTTAACCTAAGCAAAAACAATTGAACAATTGAGAAGTCAGTGGATTCAAGAAGAAAGTTGCATTTCAGTGGACATTTTTTTCACTGACACAAAAAGCACACATTCTATGGTGGTAAAGTAAGTATAATAGGTAAAAAAAAAACAGAATAAAAAAAATAAAACGGAAAAAACGGAATTCTAAAAAATTAAAACGGAAAAAACGGAATTTGGAAAAAAATAAAACGGAATTTGGAAAAAAATAAAACGGATTTCATAGGGCCCTAATATATATATATATATATATATATACACACATATACACATATAGAGAAGTTCAGTATCAAAACGTACATTCGTTAGGTTGGTCCCTCGTGGTGGTGCCCTGCATCTGACCTCAACATTTCGTTGTGCAATTTTGGTTGTATAATGACATGCAAAAAATAAATTCCTTTACATATTTTTTTTTTTTGCATTCTTAGAAAAGCCTTTAAGTAGAATAATAACATACACCAACTGCTTATGACAAAGACAAAAGATTGGGCAACTGTCATTCGTTCGTGGCAACCACTTTGGCATCTCTTCAAGGCATTTGGTAAAACATCTTTAATAAACACCAAAAAAAATCATGATGAAATCATGATAACATGACAATAAGGGGACACATACTGGTATTATAAATAATAACTTGGTGATAATGCCACAGTAAAATGCAGAATATACAGTGTGGTTTATTAATAGCAATGAGTTTCTCCCCCACCGCAATACATAAATTGACCACTGTCTCTTTAAAATCCTTGAACAGCAAGCGTACATCACGCAGAGGACAATTGCAACTACTTCTGTCAGCTGAGAGGTTGCAAGACAAAGCATCAACATGGTTCTACCTGTCATTTCCCAGAAAGCCGGTGAATCAACGTCTTTGTCACGAAAGGCAAGAGTTGGAAAAGCACCTGTACATCGTCTCCATAGGGACAAAAAACTCAAACAAATGTTATTTTAAATATGTTCAATACTTCAAATGTGTGTTTTCTTCATTTTAAATTGATAATACACTAATTTAACATGCATTAAAGCTCACATAGAGTGGTCCTGTTGCACATACATGTTAGTTATGGAGGTCTGCTTACATACATTAACTTGTTTTTATGGTCAAAAACCTCCTAGTTGCTGTAAACGAGCCGATAGAAATCCTCTTTTCTGACGGCGTTTCCCAGCCGCGAGATTTGAGACTCAACTCTCTCACCCAAAAGACAGAGTCTTGTGATTGGCCAGTACCGGGAAGTGACATATACAGCACGACCGCTCTCAGAAGCGCAGCTCCCCCCTCTGGAACGGTGGATGCACTGCTACTCATTATCAAAACATTGTTTTAACAGTGTTTAAAAATAGCTTCTTCACGACGCCCCGCCTCAGTCCCTTTTATGACTTTGACCCGGAGTCAGACCCAGAGTCAGAAGACACTGTCGCTCGTGAAACACCTCCACAACGGACGTTATTTTTCTTCTGCGGTTCAATGTACACAACCGGATGTGCCCGGACTAGTGCCCGGAGCAGGACGATCTGCTGTTCAGGAGAACCGGTGTTTACGTAACCGGACCGGGGTTTTTTCAGAGATCTCACTGAGTCCGAGATTACAATAAAACACAGCGTTCTCAGCAATGGCTGAACTGTTTGTTTTGAACCTTCAGGGCTTCTTAAACAAGGTAATGACACAGATACACACTAAAAAACAGCGTTAATTGGAACTTCCGGTCTAGGTCCACTTTAAGTTGTGAATAACTGCCAGATATTGAAAGTTACTCTGGAAAAATGGGCAAAAGAACTTACTCACTAGACATTTTATGGTTAAAATAAGCAAAAAAAGTCCAGAGGGACATTCTGAGGCTTTGGTGTAAAAGGGTTAAAAACACATTTTGCACTACTGCATCAGGACTGTATCAGTGAACGTAGCATGCCTGCACAAACCAAGAGAGTGAGAGTATGTGAGAGTGGGTATGGAGGAGGGGGGCGAGTTTATGTCTGTATGCATCGTATGGCTAAACATGACACGTTTGTATTTTGTAGTTGTTTAATTATGTACACACTGCGAGGACTGCAGACCATTTTCGATGTGTGCAATGTCAATAAAGACATCAATTCTAATTCAATGACTGATGGACTGCAGTCATCTAGGGACAGTGCGAGATATTTCTGTGTGTCATCTGCATCACTATGATGGTCAAAATTAGGTGTCTCTCGACCCAAAGGCAGAATATTTGGGCTAAACAGAAGGGGTCCAAGAATCGAGCCCTGAGGTACTCCACACGTCATAAAATAACTGCACCTCCAAGTACCATTCTAGGACTGTTGCCTCGAGTGCTGTCCATGTTTCCATCCACGTTTAATGGTATAGCGAGATCCACAGTATGTGAACGGTCAAGTGATCGAGTTTGTGCCAATGAAGGAGGTAAAACAAAAAAAGGGTGTCAAGTTGTAACAATTTTAATTTCCTGCCATGAACCCGATCAAGCACAAGGAAAAAAGCCTTTCACAACACGAGGAGAGACACAGGAAAAAAAGCACAACATTACAGAGATGATAAACGGCTTCAGTTTTCGCCTTCATGTCACAGAAGAGAGAACAAAAAACAAACAATACAGAAGAATAAAGCAAGAACAAAAACTTGTTTTCCCATGGTGGTAAGAGCTATAAAATACTTGCAATCCTCTTGGGGAAAGTATAGAATTATGATACAAAAACAATGCAACATTTCGAACCCCGACCCCACCCCCCACACTCTACATTACTCCTGAAATCACAAAATGAACAAATAGACTTTTGTACACAGAGTCATCACACGCCACTGGAACCAGAACTTATATCGACAACCCCAGTCTGGAGAGGCTTTCAAATTAAGAGCCTACATTTTCATTCCAAGTACTTTAATGATTATATAATTTAAGGGCCACTAAACGTTTATTTAAATATCCATTTCAGTGTGTTGAATATTTTGTTGCAGTGGCATGTAACGGTGTTTAAGGAGTTAAAATATATGAATGATCAATTCCCAAAGATAGAACAACCCCTTTAAAATTGGAGAGATGTTAAAGCGGAACTATGCAGGACTTCAGCTTCGGAGTCATTGTGAAGGTTAAATGTCTTGTTGCGGGGGAGTTTAAGGGGAGTTTAAGGGTCTTTTAGCAGAAAACCAGCCTTGCAAGATAGTGGCAGCCAACCCGAAATCACTCACACACACACACACACACGCACACACACACACACGCACGCCTCCCAGCCAGGTACCAGCTATAAGATCAAGGCAGTGAGAGCATTGTTTAAGACAATCATCATAATAGACAGTTGACAGAGGAAGTGAAGGGAAGGAAACTTCTGTCTGACCGATCAAGGGGCCACACACACACACAAGTAAAAGTCAGACCGGCGCTCCATAGAGAAAAAGGAGACCAGACTTGCAAAGTTCCACTTTAATTCTCCTTTCAGTATATATAGCTTTGCTTTGAGGAGAGCTTTTATTTTGAAACTGAAACAGGAAGAATTGACTTTCACCAAGAAAGGCTTGATAAGCTGAAAATACAGCAAAGTTGAATTAATGAACTGGTGCCTCTTGTTGTTTCGGGCACTCGAGTAGTTTTATATTCGTAGTTTTGACCTTGTGAGGTCGTTTTGCCTGCTCCTTGCAATTTTTAAAGGGCTTTTTGAGGGTTGTTTTTTTCTGGTTAGGGTTAGAATTGGGTTAAGGTTAAGTTCAAGGTGAGGCATTTAGTTATGATGGTTAGGGTTGGAGAAAGGGGCCAGGGAATGAAATATGTATGTCACTAAGAATAATGTGTAATAATGTAATGTGTGAAGTAGGGCGGTTTAACAGGGAATTTGAACATTCCGCTTTTAATCGACTGCAGTCTTCGCAGCAGGAGTAAAGGTGATAGTGGAGGTTGGGCGGAACCTTAAAAATCTTCCTCGTGATCTCGCACAAATCCTCCCACAGATAACTTCACAGCAGCCATTTTGAGACCCTTCCTATTTCTTTACAACCAACTGAATTTTTAGTACAGTTCATCATTGTTTTATCTGCTGGGATGTTCGATGCATTCGAGGTTAGTCAGATTTCAGGTTTAAAGACACCCAGGTCACAAATGTTGCAAATAATCAGACATGTACATATTAAAGCTCCTTGTACAGACAGTAGAAATCAATCCTCCATTAGGAGGATTTACTTGTTTCTGAGGAATGTTGGTTTCTGTTTCACAGACAGAATTAGGCTCATTTAAATCAGATCCCAACTTTGTTGACTCGACACACTTTTTATTTTCCTCCTTCCTTTTTGCTATTTTTTTTGGTGTTTTTTTTTAATAGGAAATCTTAAAAAAAAAGGAAAAAAAAAAGACCTGACACATTTGAGATGAGACTAGAACCAACTGTATTGGTTGTTGCTATCTCTAAAATGTGCCCTGTCCGACATTAACTGACACAGGTTTTGGTTGTAAGACCGCAAACAAACAAAGCAACGGAAAAATCCCAGAGCGATGTAAACGGGATCAGGTCTTTTGTCTCTTCTTCTTTTATTTGTCACCTTCCCTTGAGACAATGACTGTAGTTGTATGGGGAAACACAAAGGTGATGAAAATGTGACCAAAATGTGACCGACTTCCTGAATGGTGAAGTGCAATTATTACTATTGGACAGCTGACCAGCTGTGAGCTAAAAATAAAATTTTCTTCTCTTCTCTTGTTAATTTGAAAAATGAATGACACATTCATTGTCATGACACGATGACAATGCATGACACAATACTGTAAGAAACAGTTCATAGTTGACAAAAGCAACAATTTAAACCCCATAATTGTAATTCTTGATAACTATACACAACAGAGCCTCCTCATATTTGTCTGTTGTCAATGCAAATTGTGGAATTTGTTAATGAGCATGTGCAAAAACTAGTGAATCCCCCGTCTTATCTAAAATAACGCACCATCTTCCATAAAACCCTCTGAGGGATTGCATGAATCACCGGCAGAATTTTTGAGCTGCCAATATCAATCAAAAGATCGCACGTTATGCATTACCATGGAAATAACAATGACTAATGTGTGTTAAGTTGAATGATGTCATGTTCACTCGCCTGTTTAACCTCAGTACCTGAAGAGCTGTATACATGTGTATCACTACTCAGGGACTAGTGATGCTAGTCCCTGATATGACCTGCAAGGCTATACATGTGAATATCCATCAGGCCTAATAACATATTGAAAATAATAATAATAATAATAATAATGGTAATAATAGAAAGTAATATAACATTTTAAACTTTGTCCTTGTTTGTTGGACATCCAGATTATTGTTTTTTGGGAAATGTTATACTAGAAAAAAACCCAATTAGCCTTTGTACAAGCATTTCATGAGAAACATCCACATATATTATCACTATAATGAGTAAGTTCCATCTGTGACAAATATTATAACATTAATGAGTATTAATGACCGCTAGAGGATGTAGCACACGGGGATGCTAACGACGAAAACAAAACAACAACAAAAACGAGTTATGTTTGCGTATGAAATGGCAGACGATCCGTTTTGACAGTTTGAGTCTTTGCGGCTTTAGAAAACAAAACACTTTTGTAGCTGTGTCAGCGTTTCTACAGTATATCCTGGCTGCTATAACAGCAGTTTTAAGACAGAAGTGTACCTTTATATTCTTAATTTATGTATCGCAGATAATTCATCACGCTGTATGTTTGAGGCATTTCTTTACACATTCTTGTATCATGATGTAACCGTCAAAGAGTCACATTTTCATCTTTGTGTTTACAACCCGGGGAGAGAGTTTCTGACTGTGAAGGCAGAGAGCGGTTCAGGTGTTCATTGTTTGAGGTGGAGGTGGCAGTGGGTCGTGTCTGAACCTGTGTTTGTTTGGAGAACAGGTAGTAGTGACCTTTGGATTTCCTCTTTCTGCTGCCCTGGTGGTGACTCTAATGTAGATTTGGATGACGTCATCTCCTCCTGCTCTAGGTGGTCTGCAGAGAGGAACCAAAAGAGACAGTGTTGGTTAAGAAGATGAATTATTGTACATCTTTTTCTGTAATAGATGAGAGGGAATGTTAAAGAAACATCCAGAATGGAAATACGACATGTTTTTCCTGCTGTGTCTCTATCATGGTTCGCATTGTTTGCATCTGTTTTGTATTTTTTATTTTGAGCACGGGAATCTTATGACATGCTGGCATTTACCTGGATGACTCCTGTCAAGCCAATAAAGTGATGCAAATGAACGCCTACATTCTTAATGTTTTCCGAGACTGATGGTAAGTAAAAGCAGAATAACAAACCCCATGTGTATGTTGCTATAACAACATGGTAGTGCCTCATAGTATTAATCTAGACTGTGGGGGTTATAATGGCCTGCTTCTGCCCTCCACAGTTTCCTAATGAACCAAACCAGTTCCCAATATTGATATAAGAAGTAATTATCATAAGTGTTTTGCTCTGCAGCTCACAACGATAATTTTTTCCACGTAGATAGATCTTTTTTTTTTTTTTTTTTTTTTTTCTTAACTTGTATCAATGTGCCAGTGGTATGTGATATCATCTCTTTCACACTGTAGGCTATGTATAGTTGATATCACTTGGGCTCTGGTGTGTGTCAGAATTCACACTGTGCTCAAAATAAGTCAAAATACTACTGCGTGTACACCCAGAAACAACAGAGGAAGCTGGTGCACAGAAAAAAAGACCCAGAAATACATTATACATTATTTATGGTCTGCCAGCTTAAATAATCAAGTATTTTTAAGTTCATGGATGGTAGGAAGACACGGAAGGGCATTTAACATGCCAACAACTAGCCGCCAGCTAAAGCTGTTTTGGTCTGTGATGTAACTGGAAACTAATATCAACAAGCTGAATTAATTCCCTCCTAGTGTTTGTATACTTGAAAAAGGCTGTTTTCAGAGTTCCTACACATCTTCATTTCAAAATTCCATCAACATCTGAATACCACTTGTTAGATGCTTATTGTGGAAATCAATGGTTTAGCTTTATTTTCCCACTTTGTATCCTTTATCAACCATTGTTTATATTTTTCTTCATGAAGCCAGCCCTCAGAAAACTTGCATCGTCCCATGACACCCTCGCTGCTGACTATATGTGGTTTGCTCGACAAAATGGGAAAAATAAATAAATATTATTTATTTATTTTTCCCATGAGAATCGCAGTCGCACGCGAACGGTAGCCATGGTAACCAGACACCATTCTACAACCCTGTGTATTCCATTGAAAGAATGAGCTGCAACTGCAGCTCAACTTAAGTGGAACAAGGAAATAAATGGACTCCACCATGGGAAAAATAGTTCACCCATTTGGAAAGAAGTTAAACAATTCAATTTTTTTTTATTATGTATGCCAGGTGAGAAGGCGTTTTTTAAGTGGCCCACAGATAGTTTCTCTTTCTTCAATTTCTCAATTGGTACATTCCAGTTTCCATGCGTATGTCTGTATGGTAAATTTCTATCAAATTTGAACCATCAGTGACATTCAAGTAACACAGTAACGAAAAAGCTGGCTCACCTCTGCACTCTGCCTCTGAATTTTATGCACAGAGCAAGAGGTATGGTTTTCCTCCCCTGACCCTTCACGTTCCGACTCCCGTTCCCGTTTTCCTGTGATGCTGCCTCCTCTGCTGTGCAGGAAGATTCCTGAGGGGGTCATCGAGAAGAACAAAACGTTAACGTGATTGGAAAGGATGTTGGTGATACAGTGGGCTATACGATTAGTACATAAGGTAAAGTAAGGTATGATTTGATGCAACATGGACCTGATAAAAATGACAATTGATGTGGAGGAAGAGTCACCCTTTTGTGGAGGTTTTCCTCTACACTAGACAAAAATGACATTCTAAAAATAATACTAGGGCTGTGGAAATCTACCCTGTTTTTAACACCCTCCTCGTCTTCTCTTCAGTACGATTGTGCAACAGTGGCTGTAGGTTTATTTCGTCACAGTTGTTTTTGACTTCACCCTGAGATGTGAGTGCTCTCTAAATGAAACGAGGGCTGTGACGAATCAAAACAAAATGCATGTCCAGCCGGATTGATAACTACAGTAGCCATTGAATCACTCTGAATACAAGGTGACGTGTGCAGTTGTGGTGGTAGCTTGTCATTATCAACAACATTATTTCATTATTACAGTCACTGTAACAGTCCTACAAATGACATTTCTTGTTGAAACAAAGACACCTTTGTAGTGCAAATCTATCATGAAAGCACTAGAGCTCAAAAGTCATGACATTTCTTGGAAGTCCATGATTAATGTGGCACAGGAAAAGATAGCATCAACATCAGATATGGCCAGTTTCCTACCTGGATGTTGAGGCACAGCAAACTCATGGTAGGGTCGGCTGCTGGTTATGGTCTGGCTGATGTCTGGCACTGAGTGGTATCCTGCATCAAAGCAGAATCATCAAAATTAAGCATCGTACGCAGGAATCCTAGACTTTTTCCAAGACCTTACACTGACCATATGTTAAGACCTTATCGCCACTTCAAGCTGTAATCAGCAGCACATACTTAACTTACAAAACAGTTTTAGTTTGAAATTAAAGGGATAGTTCGGAATTTTGGACATAAGACCTATTTTTCAACTCAGCCGGTGTGATGGAGACGTCTGGAGACGTTTTCAAGAAATGTCATTCAGTTCTTCTAGTTGCTGAGTTCGCTGGTGCTAGATGGCTAGCGCAAGTCAATGGTACAAGTTAGCATGGCATTAGAAACACTCCACAGTGCACCCGAGGCAAATCAATTGTAGATATTGTAACATATCTATGTTGGTAGAATGTTTGAAATAAAACCAACCTTGCAAATTTGAAGGATTTATGTCTCAGCAGCAGCAGCAGGGTGTCATACTTCATATTAGGCTATGGCAGCGGCGGACTGATATCACCTAGCACTTTTAAGTTACCAGTTCTATAATAGTTTGTTTACCTGCTGTCATTGCTACAGACGCAGAGCATTTGGAAAAATGATAATTTGCAGGCTCTAGCAGGCACATTGCCATCATATATAATACATATATAATGTATCCAGTGGACAGATAAATCCTCTGAGGCTGGAAGTTTGTGTAGGACTCTGTGCTGCACTGCAGAGACAGGAATATAACTTTTCGTGGACTTCTGGTTTTTGGAAACTGTTGCCCAGCACCCTCGCGTGTTTTACGGACAAAGCGGAGCTCTGTGAGACAACAATTCCAGAAATTTTGGGTATTATGACGTCCCAGTGAACGTGGAAGTCAACATTGCATGTTTTATATACTGTACTTAGACTGAGGAGGACCACAAAAACATGAGTGAGTTATCCTTTTTCACACTTTGCCGACTGATAGGGCCTCCAGAGTCCCAAATACAAGTATTAAAATGATTATTATAACAGGTTGATTTTGCGTAATATGGGACCTTTAATATCTTGTGAAATCACGATTAAGACTTTTTAACACTTTTTAAGACACTGCGGACACCCTGTTGTAATATAACTGAATTTTAAAAACAATTACTGACTTTATGAGTTCTGGCCTACCATGCTTTTGTTGTTGTTGCTGTGGCTCCTGTTGTTGCTGGGGCAGTGGTTGCAGTCGCTGCTGCTGTTGTCCAACACTTCTAGGACCCGTCCGTTCTTCACTGTCAAAGTTCAGTAGAATGCTCCCGCTGCCTTTGCCCTTTGCGACAGAGCTCCCCGACACTCCAGGCACTGGAAGAAGATGACATGTCACCAACCCTTTCATGGCAAAACATTATTCACATCATTATGTGAAGAGAATTGACCTACATTGTGAGTTGTTATTGTTGGTCCCCGGCTGCTGCTCTCCGGGAGAGTAGGCCATCATTCCTCCATTTCCATTGCCGTTTGTAGACGGCACTGACGCCAGCAGGCCTGGGGAACAAAAACGAAAATGGAGTTGTTTTATTAAAATGAGTACAAAGACATGTTTTCATTTTTGCCATTCAAAAAGCAAGGCTTGTCCATCACTTACCGAGTCCCCTATATCTGCTAAGCTGCTGGTAGATCTGCTTCATCCTCTCGATGTTGAGTCGGCTTGCCTCAGCATGATGGACCATGGGTTTCGGGTAATGGACGCCGATTATACACTTGGCCGCCGCCTGGACGGACTCTGGAGCGTTCCACGGGTCATAGATGTACTTTGCGGGGAAACCTCGGAGGATAGGTAAGTAACGCCTGAAAGCACAGGGAGAAATTAGATACGCCTGCTTGTGTCAACAGGATGTACAGGGTTACACCTTGATATGGAGTAAATCAGGGGCAGGACTGAGGCAGGGATTGAACAAATCATTCTTTAAAAATGTTATAAAAGCTCCCCCACCCCCCTTAAAAATGTAATATTTACACATAACTGTGACACATTTAAAATGTAGTACATCTAATTTGCAATGATCATGCACATATTCAATGGAATTTTGTAGGTTTGTTCTCACTGAGAAAATTAAAAGTAATAATTATGCTATGATAAGTGTCACTTATGTGTCATTTTTACAGCCCACTTATCTACTATAAAGAATAACAGCATGCTGGTCTTCAAAATGAAAGCTACAAACAACCACAACACTGCACAGTATGACTACGGTAGATGAGAGTATGCGTAACAATGCTCTGCAAATCTGACACTACTGTATGAACTTTTAGAGATTGTGGCACTGAAGTCAGTTACTGTCACAGTGCACAGTGAGGACTACAGTTCAGAAAAATAAAAACAAGGGGCTGTGGTCCCAAACCACTTTTACTGAAAAGTTGGTATGATAGCAGCCACATCACTGACAAAAAGTGTGACCATCCAGAAAATGAAGCCAATAAAGACACTGCCTACAACATAGCAAAGAGCTCACAATACCATTCCAACCCGCTGAAGTTTTGTTAGATTTGTGTTTCCTTGGACTGTCGTGGATTTGCTCCATGTGACAAAAAAAAGAAACCTACCTACTGCACTTGGTCCAACCTTACCAAATCCGAGGAGGGGAGACAGACAGGACAGAGGAGGGGGGCGAGTGGAACTGTGGGAAGCGGCACAGTGCAGCGCTGATAGGCAGAGAGAGTGGTGTGGGCAGGGGTGGTGCGGCCCTGAGGACCCGCCACCCACGCCCCCACACACACACACCCACAGGATGGACAGCGCTCCGGTTGCTTACGGAGATCGCCCCATCGCTAGAGTGATCACTGCAGATTGGATTGATGATGCTAGGAGACGTCTACTGTAACACGCGGTTAGAAAGCAGAGTGCATTGATCCCACCCACCCGCAGCCCTCCACCCGCCCACACCACCCAATCCTGACCAGAGCAGGTGTATAGTGGTAAAGTTCTGCCATTGAGAAATTGACTGTTCTTACATTTACACCAAAAATAAAAAAATATATACATACATCTATATATAATATATATATATATACATATCTTCTAAAATATACAGTCACTCGTCACGAGAAAAATCCCCATTCATAAATATTTATGGTTGAATTCTCTTTGAAAGTCACTAAAAGCATTTGCTAAAGCTATATAGTACTGAAAGCTCTTAGTCGATGACAGAAGTCTTCCATTATACCTCACAGCTCGGCCACCCTCCCCCCCATCTCCCCCACCCATGATCAGACAGTGGTGGACTGAGAAAAGAGCTCATGCCTTCTCCCCCTGTCCCTCAGACTGTGGTGGTTGTCTTTTAAGTGGTCAGCAGGCCCAAAGCCTCCCTGCTGACTGTCCCCTCCCACAGCCACAGCACCACGCTCTAGGCTGGCCCACTAGGGGGCTCCCTCATTTCACCAAAAGGGACCACAACCCTTTTGCCAGGAAGACCTGCAACCTGCCAGTAACAAGCGGCCCTAAGGAGACAGCAGGTGGCAATTACAGGAGGAGTGTGAGCGTGCTGTTTGTGATGCAGAGTGTATAAAGTGGTGTTTAAGGATTCAATGGAAAATTAACTGTAACACATATTATTTATAATGTACACTACTGTTCAAAAGTTTGGGGAAATGTCCTTATTTTTTGAAGGAAAATCTCTTTTTTTCAATGAATATAACATTAAATGAATCAGAAATACACTCTATACATTGTTAATGTGGTAGACGACTATCTCTCCAGTGTTCTAATGGTACATTTAGTTTACTAATCGAGGTTAGAAGGCTATTGGATGATTAGAAAATCCTTGAAAACCCTTGTGCAATGATGTTAGCACAGTTTGAAGGGCAAAATTATTATTTTGAATAAAAATCCTTCCATCCATCCATTATCTACCACTTTATCCTTCACTGGAGGGTCGCGGGGGTTGCCGGCTGACATAGGGCGATAGACAGGGTACACCCTGGTTATCTTGTCAATGTCTTGACTATATTTTCTATTCACTTTGCAACTCTTTTGATGAATATAAGTGTGACTTTTAATGGAAAGCACCAAAAAATTGTATAGGTGACCCCACACTTTTGAACGGTAGTGTATGTGTGGCTCCGAACTTTCTAAAAAATAGGTTAATCAGGTTATTTATTTAATGCATTTAAATATTAAATCTATTTTTTTCATTAGATTTAAAATATTTGATAACAAAAAATGCTACTAAATTTGCACTAAGACAATAAGTGTGTTTTTCTCTGTGAGTGGGTACGTTGATGCGTCTTTTTCAGTGCTATGTTAGCCAGCCACTGCTCCAGATCCACCTGAACCGACAGGGCTACATTCACACAAGCAGAGCACCACTGAACATTTCACAAGGGGTTGGATGAGGGGCTTTGCCCAGCGCCTGGACAGTGTACCAGCTCGCGTGGCTGTGCATCACTTCGATGGCAGAGCTCCAATGCCTCTCCTCACTACCCTCTGGGAAATGCTTCATAATCCTCTACCTAACGAATGCAGACAAGGCGTTGGCATTTCCCTACCGAACGGTCAGAATCCCTTTTGACGGAATGAGACGCTACCGAGTTACAAACCTGCCCAGAGGGTGCTGCTGGGGCGTGAGCAAAGTCCCGTCCCTCAGGGTTGCACAGGCAAGTAAAAAACAAACGGCTACCAAAGTCTCAACTCAATCCCCAACGTCCATCCAAGGCAGCCCAGGCTGGAAGCCCGGCTACACCTGGGTGGAGGGGTGTGAGAACGGCCAATCATCTTAAAAGCAATCAGTTACAATCTCCAAAGGGAAGAGGGATAGCTGAACTTTTCCCCCAATCCCCCCCAAAAAACAGATGAGCCAAGACACAAACACAGAGCCACATCGAGAGAGAGAGAGAGGAATTCATCTACACCTTGGCAATAAAAAAAAAAATCATCTGGCAACAATTATATTAACTAGAGATACGCACACGCGTACACAATCACCAAACAGATATTCACAAACAATTAAAAAGACACGCCAAGAAGGACACCGTGGACACTAAACTTATTACAAATAACATGCCTGATTTTTAAACTAAAGTGCTGAAATTTGAACAGAAAAAAAATGAAACAATGGGCGAAAATAAAACGGGAGAGGAGGGAAGGATGTTGTTTGTCATTCATTCACTTACCCAACGATCTGGAGCTCTCCCTTGATCCCTCTATCTCTATTTATCCCTATTTGTTCACCTGTTATTGTGTACAAACTGAATGTGTCTGTGTTGCGAGCGTTCTCTTGATTAACTCTGAGAACAAGGACAAGGTTCTTTTTATTATTATGATTATTAATATCAATAATCATAATAAATAACCAGGTGCCAAAAGCAATCCCTACTGAAACAGAAGTTAATAATAACTGTAACAACCTATAACCTTTTTTTACTCAAAATAATGTACATCTTCTAAATCTTAATTTTGAAATCTCCTTTCACAAACTCAACCTGCTTTCATTTAGCATGTGCATATGTTTGCAGCCTTTATGAGGTCTCTCAGTGCTCCTATGTTTTCTTTTCTGTGTGCAGTCCAGAGAGACAGAGGGAAGAAGAGTGCCATTAATGTGGCTGGGTCAGCTGTTGGCACCAAGGGGCGATGCCAGGAAAGGTACCCACCTGATGAAGTCTCCGTTGGGGTCGGTGCGCCTGCCGAAGCCCACGGGGCAGTAGCAGTGGAAAAACTGCTGGAAAAATGAACTGCAGGACAGCCACATCCAGCTGCCTGCGTTCACGCTCCAGTCTGCATCGAGAAGCAACTCCTCAAAGACCTGCAGAGACAGATATTTTTTTTAAAGTCAGGCGCTTTCAGAAATCTAAGATGAACTGTTCTGTATCTATGCGCATTAGTTTATTACACACTGGATACACTTTGTAAGACAATAATACGATTGCAATGATCCAGTCTTGAATACATGTACACCTTTATATAATCATAAAAAAAAATCAATGTTGCATTTCTCTGAAGCCCCACCTTCATTCCTTCCTCCCAGCTGATCCAAAGGTCGCCCCTGGTGAGGAAGCAGGCCACCGCATGTCTGGCCAGGTGATGGATCCAGCCCTCCTGCCTCAGCTGGGTCATGATGGCATCAATCCAGGGAAAGCCAGTCTTGGCCTCAGCCCACTTGGCAAGCGCCTCTGGATTTTTGTCCCATGGAATGCGGACACAGATGGGATTGCCCTCCATCTTGTCAAAGCGTGGGTTGTTGGTCGCCGCGGTGTAGAAGAACTCGCGCCACAGTAACTGGCCATACAGAGAGAGTGGAGGGGAACTGTTCTTTTTCACCTAGAAAGAAATAATTGAGCATGCAAAGACTTTAATAATCAAGACATTTCATGCAAAGAAGTGCAAAATGTAATTGCTGAGCATTTAATGTGTGTACATAATGTGCAGTACCTTGCGGTAGAGGTCAGTGAGTTTGAAGTAGAAAAGGCGACAGGAGAGGCAGCCGAAGCGCAGGTATGGGCTGAGGCCTGTTGGGCTGGCCAGCAACGAGTTGGCGTTCATCCTGGGGCGCTCAAAATTAGCCACCCATGCCTGGAAAAAGAGAATAATATTTTGTTAAACTAAATTTTCAGGATAAGACAAATATAGATGTTGATACTAAAAAAAAAAAATTTGAATATCTAAATACAGGAGAAGCAATACTAACTTTTCTCTCAAGATGGCGCTCAATCCTCGTCAGAGCCTCCGTTTCTCCTCCAGGCCACACTGCAGTGGGCAGGCCCTCGATGTCAAAACCTGAAAATATTTGTATGATTTAACAACAGTGTTGGACTCATGCGTGGAATACATAAACAAAACCATAAACATATACTGCATACACGTTAAGAACATTTCCACATTTGAAGACATGTTTACTGCAACCATTGTACCAGGAGTATTAGAATATTATTCAGTTACGCACAAAACAAAAGCTTGAATAACTGATGTGTCCATCTGCACACCCACTTGTGTCTCCGGTCCTTTAATAGAGGAACAGTGGGATGACATGATAACACTCTCCCACACGCCGTTAAAAATAAACCATATTCTCTTGTGTCGACAAGAGATGTGTGATACAAAGGAAAATATAAATGTGACACATATACATATTCTGTATAACCGTCACAGTTGAATTTCTTATGTATCAGGTCCAGGGAAAAAGAGTTGAACTAAACACTTAAAATAAAAGTTATATTTATGCAGTCATTCAAATTGACAATGGTTAATTTATATTACTACAAGAATCTATCTTAAATATCCTGTATTTCTTTATTCACTCGTCTTAAGAGGGTTGACTGAGGACAGAGGGTACACATGTGAGCAGCAGATGTAGGCGGCACTGTCAGGTTGTGAATGAACAGTGTGGACTTCTGTGAATGGAAACCAGACAACTGAACTGACTGAGCGTAAGAGGGTTATAGGATGTTACCTGTGTAGAACAAACCTTTAAAGAGAAAAGTCAGTCACCTGCCCTGACAGTACTAGAGGATTAAGACTTTAAATATCTTTATCTATTAGGGGAACAGTTACACGGGTGTTAGCAACAGATGGCTACAGGGATGCAGAGTGTATGAATGGACAGTCACCATCTGTGAATGGAAAGCAAAAATCTGGACAGAAACAGTGAGTGTGCCACTTAATTAATCCAATAGTGAGGGCTTAGAGGAGCTGTGCCTTCAAATAGAGACATTGGATGAGGGATACTGAGAATACAGTGTGAATTATAGAAGGGATTTGCATGACAAACAAATCGCAAACCTATTTTTTAATATTAGGTAGCTTTTTAATGATGACCTAATGCATTTATTCTGGTTAAAATCATTTTGAAACTTTAGTGAATGACTTCTGGTGATTACTGTTGTTGTTGTTGGTATTTTTCTGTCTCCATTTGGTTTCAATGAACAACATTTTTTATATTATTTGTACGCTGCATCATTCATTTGAAAATGGGATCTAGGACGTGACTGAGGGAGTGTTTGTGTGTATACAGCAGCAGCACAGGGGCAAAACACATCATTTTAGCATTAACATAGATCAGCATCAGTGTACTGCAACAAATGTTCCTTATGTCCACGCCATTCATATTAAAATCCTTCTTAGTGTCTGCATCATATCACTGTATTACCCTGCCCTTCACAGAATGGAAGATTGAAGCACTTTTAGCTGCTAAATAATATAATTTGTTGGAGTTGAGTTTCATATTTGACAATGTGCATGCATGCAGTTTTTGCATTTGACCACCAGGTGGAGCATTTGTCCAGAAGTGTATATCTGTCGGTATAAGCAGCAGGCGTGTGTGATTTGGGAAGCAAACAGTACCTTTAAACTTTGTCAGAGGCAGCATAATGTATGTGATTAAATTCGTCACCCCACTCAAATATGAATGACACATTGAACATGAAGAAAACCCACTTGCATTTTCCCTTAGAAACAGGCAAAGAAAGTCCAGTACACGTATCAAAGTTCAGGCGAGCCTGTTTGTTTTCTCACCTAGCTCCTCCAGTGATGGGACGCCATACTTGTCTCCATGGTCATCTGAGACGGGGGTAACGCAGCGACCCATAGTGGTGTCGGACAGCGTCTCCGCAGGCATTTCAGGAGGATCCAGTCGACTGATCAGCGTCTGGAAACGCTTATAAGTGAGAGGAGGCTGCCCACCATTCAGCTCTATGATCCTAGTGAGTGGCAGAAAAGAGGATTAGATAGAGGATACATTTTGTCTCAGCAGCCTCCATCATAAATAAAAAACTGTTTCCACATCCATCCATCTATCCCCTCTCCATTACACAGGTACAGGTGGATTATTATTTGCATATACGGACACAAGATGGCAGTAGTGAGACTGACGGGGACTGTAGCCTACCGCTTCTCATCTGTGGTTAATTCCCTCAAAACATTCATGAGTTACTGTGTTCATACTGTGTTCAATAACGAAACATACACATTTATGGACAGAAAAGCATAAAACTTAATGTCTCTGGCCATGACTATTGCCAGCATGGAGGCATATCTTTACTGTATGGGTTGAAAAAAGAGGCAAAAAGCACTGTTTTAGCTTTTCACTTTTGGATAGTTTCATTTAGACTGATGAGTACTGTGCGCAGCTACACTAATGTTGCGCCACAACAATCTAAGCCCATGCACTGTGCATCTTTACAACCGTATAAGTGTGTGTGGGTTTTGTCTTTTCCTCACTTGTCCAGGTCGTAGAGGGTGTGTGATATCTTGACATTGACCTCCACCCCTGCCTCCATGGCCAGCTTCTTGATGGCTGCATCTCTCTCCTTCCCAAAAGGCTCCGAGTCGTACTCAAAGGTCAGCCGAGAGATCTTCCACTCCTGATACGGACACAGAGGAAGGTATTATTTTACAACTGCACATTCAACCAAAGGACTATGCGACGGTTTTTGTAAAATTTCAAGTTTTCCTCAAATTGTACAAAAAACCGTCGCAAGTCACTTTACGGTGACACAAAACAGTGAGAGTATTTTTTCTTTACTGATATTGTATAAATGAGATTTCAAAATCCTCAGAAATGTTATCTATTTTCAGTAGATGTTGACCTTAAACAGACGTGGGAACACATTGGCTGGTTGGCCCCTGATGACGAACAGACGGGAGTTGAGCTTCCGGAGGCTGGCGTCCAGATCTTCCAAACACTGGAGGAGAAACCTGAAGAAGTTAAAGAAAGAAAACAACAAATTCATGATCAATATTTAACGACTACAAAGGGATCTTGATGATCTTTTTTTGTTCATAAATAATAACAAAATGTGAATTAAAAACTAAAGATCATAGTTTTTTAAGCTCAGATCCTTCACTGTGCTGCACGACTCCTCTGCAGTTGTTTACCTAGGATTTTCAGGGTCGAGTTGAATGTCTCTCCTTGACGTCAAACAATAATAGAAAACCAATTTGTTTTGAAGGGAACAGTCAGTGAATGTTAAAAGTGTGTGTTTGTGTGTCTGTGGTTTAGACTGCATGACTCACTTGACCTCCCAGTGAAAAGCAACGCATGTTTAAAGCTACAATGGCTCAACCTAAGCTGGAAACACCTGGACTTGCAGTATGTCCATGCAGTGTTTTGTCTCAAGAGAAAGTCTGATGACTAATCACAACAAGTGAATTTCCTCAGTGTGGGATCAACAAAGTCTATTGTTATTGGGTCTGACCTGCAGTCCTGATCATTAGCAGAATCAGGCGTGATTCACAGACTAGGCAGGCAGCCGACAAGCTGAGCAGACACCCAGGCAGCCAGACAATATTTCCTCTCAGTTGAGTTCCCTTCTGTCTGGCCTGATCAGTGAGGCAGGGGAGGGCTCACTCTCAGGCAAAGCCTCAGTTGCTCTAAATCCGCACACAGACGGGCAGAGCCAAGTGTCAATGTTGCACACTCTTAAGGCACGTGCCGACTGATGCATGAGGCAGACAGAGATATAACCTACGAGAGGAGCTTTCATACCTCATTAGACCTCCTGAGTTGCTGTTTTTTTTATTTGGGGTTTTAGAATAAACTTCAATAAAGAAGTAAAAAGTTATGAACAACACAAATAAACAAATGTAGCAGCATAGTATAAGTGTAATAGTTTATTTCCCTATAACCACATGGTTCAGACTTGAAATGAACAAGGGAAAATTGGATTTAACACTTATGTTTTATAGGTCTGTTAATGATGGGTGAGGAGTGTTAGGGTTATTGTGAGTCATTGTGTGCAAAGAGAGGACATCAATTACACTCCGAAACAAACACAAATGTATGAACTACAGAATGTAAACTCAGCTCTACCTGCAGCCAGGAAAAAACAGTCGTTATGTGAAAAGGAAATTAAGCCGTTCAGCTCGTTTTTTTGATGCCAGCCAACACCATGGAAACAATTTTCGCTAAAAGCAAAATGGGCATTAAGTGTACTCCTTTACCTTTAGTCACACTGTTAACAACAGTTGGTCCAAAAATGTAACACATCTCCACTGACCTCCTTCAAACTCACTGAACTAAAAGCACTACACAAGTGAAGTTACACATGCATGTGTGTGCAGTGCACACCTATTAGGAATGAATAAGTGTGTGTGCATGAGTGTGTTCTACACAATTGGGAAGGCTGGTTGTTGCTCTCGCTGTGTGTGTTACTAGGTTAACCACTTCCTTTTGCCTCTGTGTGTGTGTGTGTGTGTGTGTGTGTGTGTGTGTGTATGCATCAGTTGGCTACCTTATCAGTCATCGCTCCTTACATAACTGCCCTGGCCTACTTCTGTCTCAACAGACACACTCAGTTTTAACCACACACACAACAACACAATTTCTTAGCCCAGTAACCTCATTGCTGGCTTCATTCATTCACTTGAGTTGTGTTTCAGCATATGATGCCTTGAAGAGGGCCACACGGTTGACGTAGTGGTTAGCGCTCTTGCCTTTGCAGCAAGAAGACCTGGGTTCAAGCCCTGGTTGGAACAAGGGCCTTTCTGCATGGAGTTTGCATGTTTTCCCCCTGTGTGCATGGGTTTTTTGCAGATTTGGGGATGAGGTGAATTGGTCACTCTAAATTGACCGCAGGTGTGAAAGTGTGAGTGAATGGTTGTTTGTCTCTATGTGTGGCCCTGCGACGGACTGGTGAACTGTCCAGCGTGTATCTCCTTATGTCAGCTGAGATAGGCACAGCACCCTCGCCTCCGGTGGAGGATAAAGCGGTAGATAATAGATGGATGGATGTCTCGAAGGGCCACACTGTGGAAATTGTGGCTAGCACTGTTGCCAGCAAAAAGTCCCAGGTTCATGAACAAGAGCTCTTCTGCATGGAGTTTGCATGCTCTCCCTGTGCGTATGTGGGTTAACTCTGGATTCCTCCCTCATATTTGGTGCCAGCACAGTGATGCCCAACACAACAATTACATTTGTGCTTTATTTCAAGTCATATAACTGATACTACTGAAATAAGGGTAAAAGAGTTTGCAGAGACTGCATTCCTTTGCAGTTATGATTATTGACCGATGAACTGTGCAGATTACTCATCACAAGAAGCTTAAAATGATGTGGATTCAACACACAGAGAGCATGTGATACAGCAGTTGATAACCTTGGTTATCTTTAAAAAAAAAAAGAAAAAATCTGGTGAAGTGTTACATCTGATTTTGCATTTTCTAGCAGATAATAAATTATGCTTTGTTTTTGGTTTCAAACAGATGTGCCCACTGGTATTTATTTACCTCCAGTGTTTTCCGCCACCATCTGTTGGGCAACAGGCCATGCCTCCTCACAAGTAGGTCAGGATCACATAACCGCTCAAAAGTTTCATGCTTCCGGCACACTAACCTACATCTCACATTTTTCCCTAAACAATTCTAGATCCTCATTTTATGAATGTATTGACTGCCGTTCAGTGTTCACGCTAAATGTTGGTCAGAAGACAGTGGATTTAAAGGCCTGAATTTGTGTAGAGTTAACAAGTCACTGCTATCAGATGGAGAAAATGAAGGGAAACAGAGTGAAATAAAGCCTTGGGGATTTTACAGTAAATAAAAGTTGCATGAACTGAGGTTGTGTTTTTATTTAAATGATGGTTGTTAACACATTAAATAGGACAAGGAACTGAGCTTTTCTTTCTGGTTCAGTCTCTTTTTTTTTTCTTGCGTCAGTAAGATGATGTTAGTTGGGTCATCAAATAAGATTAGATCTTGTTTTCCATGCATGTAAGCCAAACCTACATTTGAGGCATTCTCTTTTAAATTAAGAGCATATGGTTATCCAGCACATCCTTAACATAATTTTAAGCCATGTCTGACCTTTTACATGAGATGCTTCAAAACACTGAGGAAATGGGTCAAAAACAACAAAGCGGCATCGTCTTCAGAATACAATCCATCACATCTGTATTATTTACATACATGTAATGGATGACACACCTGTGTTTTCACCCCAGCAAGGTTTTAATCTTTGGATTTCTGGCATGGATGTAACTCGTACAATGTCCTAGAACAACTAACCTAGACCTCACTAGTTATCCTGTTGATTCTTTAAATTTTTGGTGTGACAGACTTGCTCTTTTGGTGGAAACTAGATCCTCAGGCCAATTTTATTCTCAGTGGTTTAGTATATAGTATAGAAATAACACCTGATGACGTTATTTACAACAACTGTGGATCAGTAAAGATATCCGTCATTGGTAAAGTGGGATTTATGTCCTATTTGCACAGGAAGAACTGAATTCTAGTGAATGAAAGAGCTACACCAAAAGAGGCAGACCCCTGGTAAGATTCTTGGATGATGAAGTGAACGTGCGGCAGGTCATATTAGATGAAATATGCAGAAAACACTAAAAGTTAGGAGCGTGTTTGCAGTTCTGTGTTTTACCTGCTAATTATCGTTTCAATAAAAAGGACTCAGCTTCAAAAGATACTTCAGTACATCACTTTTTCATTGCATTTACAAAAGAAAAAACACAGCAATATCATTTTTGATTTGATATCAAGGAATAAGTCAAGTAATTATTTAAAGAGTAATACATAATAATAACTTATTGTGCTTCCTGAGAAACTTGGCTAATGCTTTAATCCACGCACAAAAGACCTACGAGACTTTTTAAGCCCCAGATTTAGGTAAAAATACCAGTGGTAATTGGATGATGATCTGCCTTAGACAGACCTGCATGTGTCAGTACAGCTGGAGAGGTGTTAATGTCCCTGGTGGTTATTAGTGCTGTGGACATCTGTTAAGGGCTACCTTTAAATCCTCATTGCATGTATATATACTGTATGAGATAAGCCCACACAGTTGTCTCACATAGTTTTAAACACATACAAATATAAAACTATTACACGTATTGTTTGTGCGCATTTGTGCAAAGATCAGTGAGATTGCTTCTTTTTCTGCATGCAACATGTTGTAGGCGTAGAATGGCTATGAATTAACTGATCTATATTTTACATTAAGTGGATGCGGGAAGCTATTTCAAGGGAAATACAGGCCTGTGAAATCACATAAATGAATTAATCTTCAATCCTGTAATTGGTTACGATGGTGCGAATGAAAGCAAAAATGCAAGAATTTGAAGAGAGTCATAGCCTGTTTTTTCAAATAAAGTAAAGCTGACAAAAACAAAGTGCATTTGGTTAAATGGTGAAACTGAAATTAGGTTTTGGAATCTGAGACCAGCGAATAAGATGTGCATCACTGATGTGCCTTTCCGGCCTGTATGCCACCACCAGCACCCCGTCGCATTTTTAGTATCACAATCAGCTGGATATTACTGGATCACTAACTTCATAACTGACCCTCCCTAGGTGGGGACTACTAATAGCACAAAACAAAACAAAAAAATGGACCAATGAGCAATAAGCATTCAAGTGATACCGAGTCTCATCCCCTGTGGAGCAGACACGAGGGTTTACAAATTCAACCTTCACGTGAACTCCCTAGTCTGCACTAATAAGTTGTCCTGGAAGCTTGAACACCTTTTCTAAGAGCCAACCCATGAAGAGACCCCCCTCATCTTCTTGCTGCCTGTTCTTTTACAGATGGTACAGTATATTCGTCAAGTCATTGAGCCCTATTTATTCTACCATCCAACTGACCTCTATAATGGGTATTACATGGTGGTGACACAAACGGACACCCTGTGGCGTGAAACCAACTGAGAAAGTGCAACCAGGTCAGAGATGTTGAGTTTTATTCGAGATATTGATCTCAACGTGACTGACTGACTAAAGAAGATTAAAAAATAAATAAATACTCACTTCAAATCACACCACAAAACAGAAGCATTTGGGGGTTTGCCATACAATAAAGACAAGTCAATCACCACCAATCCAACCATTTAAAACTCTACTTGGTTTAGACACTACCAACACAACTTCAAAATAAGAAATAAGAAATGCTGACACCGTGCTGCCTGTCGAAGTACTGCAGCTCTGCTACTTCTCCCAGCAAATCTGCAGTTGAAGTCAGTTTCCAGTAGAGATTAAATATTTGTCTTATTCAGACCAAACTTTTGACTATTTGGAGAGCATATGTGGGGAAACTATAAAGTTTAACCAAAAGGCAACTCTAACCCTAACCCAATTAAAATTACAATTTGGAAATTAAAAAACCTTGTCGGAGTCATGAACCTCCGAAAAGCCTCCCCAAAAAATTCAACCTAGTTCAGGTCAACTTATTCATAAAAAAAAAATTCTGACCAAACAACAACAACAACACAATTATGTGTCCCATAAATTAGATTTTCTTATATCCCGTTAATCATCTCATCTCATTAGCCTGTGTTGGTCTCAGTCAGAAGTATGATTTGGTTTGGTCTAAATATTACTACTAAAAGGTCCAGAGTGTAAGAATCACTGACATCTAAATGTGAGACTGCCCATTCTATCTATCAGCTGAAGAGGTATATTTGAAACCTTAATTAATATTCATGCAAGATTCCAAGTGTTGTACTTGAAGTACTCTTCGGGCTGCTGTAATTACATGGCAGACTTGATTAAAGTGTGACCATTGCCTAAAGCACATAAACACTTACAAATACAATAATAATACACAAACATATGGGCAGCATATTAAATTTAGCAAATAAAGCCTTCTAAATGTTACACATTGGACCTTTAAGAAACAGTAAAATATTCTAATGCAAGTAACAGACCAAAAAAGAAAGCAACAACACAATTCTTCTTACCTCCACCGGTTAACCCCGACATTGGAGGAGCCCGCAAACCATGGGTCCAGGAAGTAAACGCAGCGCACTGTGTCCGCCCCACGCAATGCCTCTTGTAGAGCAGGGTTGTCATGGAGACGGAGGCCCTTCCGGAACCAGTGGATGGAATTTCGGGCCATGTTTTGCTGATAAAAGAAAAGTGATAAAAGGGGGTAAAGCAGGAGAATAAGACAGATCTGTGAGGAAATGGAAGTGACTAACCACTCCTTTTACTGAACAGAATTAGTATGTCTGTACGCACAGAACAATGCTGTCATTTCACCAACCACAAGTACAAAGCTGAATGTCTTCCAACAGCAGTGGTAACTGAAACATCCAAGACTTTTCATTTGTCAATAGCGTGGGATGTTTCAAGAATAGAAATACCTCAACAGGGAACCACAGAACTTCTCAATGGACAAATATTTTTTTTAATACCAAGCCATTTTTAGGCATCAGGCCTTTGATCAAACAGACCAACAGTTGCATATCACCTACTGTGATCAAACTGTTCCACTTGTTCCTGTCTTTCTACTGTATCCTATAAACACTAAATCACAGAAAATTCTTCAAACTAAGGATCAGTGACAAAGCTTTGTTTTCATGCACAAACACATATTCAGTCATCTGTGTCTGGGGAAAAGACAGTGATAAATAACAAATAATATCTTAGTGCAGTTTAAACATCTATATCTACCACATTCATCACAAATGTTCTGTACCAGTTTTAAAGTAAAAGCATGTTTGTTTTCCTGTTACGTGAATTCATTTTTTTTTTTTTCCAACAAGGTTTATTGTGAAATATTTGCAGGACAAACAGATGCAAACTGAAAAGTCCTCTATATGTATAGAAAAGACACCACATACTAGTCCCCAACCACTGACTGCATAGTTTTTACTGTGGAGTTTTACCCCGACAAAACTACCATGCACTTTCATGTCAGTTTGAGGAGAATTGTGGATCTCAGCAGCTGGTTAGTTAACTGAACACTAGAGGGCAGTGGAAGAACCACACAACGGATGAATGAATGAATGAATGAATGAATCATTAAATGAAAGACATAGCTTTAAAAATGACTAACTATTTGGAAGTCTAAGTGACTTTTGACTGGATGCAAATTCAACAAATCAACTGAGGTTCCCGACTTATGAACTTAAACCTTTTTTCTGACATGTGCTCCAGGATTGTTCTGCTCTCCACTGGGAATCCACTGCCACTTGTATGTTAAAAAAATGAATCCAAATGAATCCACTCTATTTTGACAGCACTCCAATGTACATATTTATTTGATGTGTTATATGATGTTTTTTTTTTATTATTATTAGTTGTGAATAGATCATTACAATTAAATCTACAATTCAAGTAGTCTGAACAATGATTGCTGTGATAACAACAGCCAAACAACTTCCTACAACAACACATCAAAGATAATGAACAATGCTCATGCTTATTAAGAATTCACAAAGTGGGTAATATGGTCAAAACAATCAGTCAATCAATCAGTTTTGCTTATCCGAGTTCTGTTCATCATGCATTAAATGAGGAGTATTTTAGTACAGTGGGGTACTTTGACTGTGTGGCAATGTGAAATAATTTACATAGTCAGGTAGATGGGTCTCCTAAGCATAATTTTACTTACAGCCACCCCCCAAGAGGTCAGGACCAGCTCCGAGTAGCTGCTCCACCACCTGTTTCCCCTGGCCCGAATAACATGCCTAATCCTGACTCAACATCTTTGGCAGAGGTGTGCGCTCATCTGAGCCACAGCCAAGTCCAAAATATCTATTTTGCCGTCATTTTTACTTCTTTAGCCTTTTATACACCAAAATGCTCAAGCAAGCTATGTTTGAAGGCAGCACCAGAACGTGCAAAGCAATTTTCTTTCAGGTCCATACAGATGAACGAAATAACTCACAGTGCACATGAAATAAGCCTCCACACTCACAGTGTTTGCCATTCACTGATTACATTGAAGGTGCAGGGGTTGATGATGAATGGGTGAAGATGGAGGGTTTACATAAACCAAGGCTTACAAGTATGTAATTAGGACAGTGTAAAAAGGGCTGCAATTATTAATTATTAAGTAATTAAGTTATCAACTACTAATTATAAAATTGCTAATTGAGGATTACTTGGAATACTTGTCATAACTGGTTCAAGTATTTTATAATAAAATAAAAGGTTATCTGGTTAATCTTGTTATGATATTTCTGTTCCATGCTCCTGTATGACACCAGAATATATTTTGTTTTGTGAGTAAAACACGACATTTGAGGACTTTATTGTCAGATTATGGGTAAATTAAACAATAATGTGTTAAACATTTCATGAACCATAGACTAGTCAATAATGAAATAGTTAGTTGCAACCCTATTACTGAATCATAATCATTTAATTCCCAGCATTGTTTTTTATTATAAGAAGAAGAGCTATTTACTGCATTTTTAAAATCATGTATTAAGTTGTAGTTTTGGCCCTGAGCCTCAGTGTTAGGGGAACGACATGTGTAAATAAGAGTACAGTCACAGCGAAGGCTTGTCTGACTTCTCGAAATGGAAATTAGGTCACGCTGTCCATTCTGAATGGAAGCTGATAACTCCATTCACCCCCCATTCAAACCCTCACTCACAAATAACACAGAATTGCACAGCAATGCAAAGCAAGTGAACAAGACAAACTCGACGGAAAAACACAAAGTGTCAAGTAGTTGAAGTCTCTGGGCAAAGAAACAACATCTCCGTGGAACCAAATCGGGGTCACCACAGTAATACTTATGTAAGTGGCGGCGCTGTTCATATGGAAAAAGCCACTTTAACGTTACAACAAATGCCCCAAATGCGGCGAAAAGACCCAACATACCTTGCGCTTGCACCACGGAGGCGATATCTATGTCAAACCCAAAAAAAGAAGCATTTCTTCCGTCCGATATAGGTCTTGGGATGTGTCGTGTGCCTAGCGGTTGAGTGCAGCGGTTTGAGCCTGAGACCTCCTTGTCTTACTGTACCTGCTTTCGGCTGCTGCTGCTCAACTGTTTCATAAGATTTTGACTCACTGCGCATGCGTCGGCTTCATTTTCGTGTCATGGTGCGTTCATGACACAGTGGGATGTTTTTTTTTTTACCGGTCTAAATCGACTGATTATTCTCTGGACAAACACATTCCCACGGCCCACGCCGTAGTAGGCTGTAATGTCTTTAATACCACTAAAGACAACACTTACTGCGTTTGATATTATTTTAACGCAACACGTAGACTGTATATATCCAAATAGCGTCAGTCTTTTGACACTTTTTGTCGATTTATCTCACAATTCTGTGTGATTTTTAAACGCATTTGTCTGCGATGGCACTGCAGACATGACCCACGTCAAAAACGTGGGTGGAGTGGTTGCATTTTCCAGTCGACTGCCCCCTTTAAACGCAGCCATGCGTTAGTTAAAAGCATATTATTCTACATTACCACGGACAGTGAATGTAACACCGGTCTCGATTTGGACATGGACGGTGACGTACTTCCACTCCGCTGTTCCCATTGGTCGCTGTATCTTCACATGTACGATGCCGGGTCACGTTTAAGAAGCATGGAGATGCGGAAGTTTCATTCACACAGTAAACACAGTGACAGCAACACAGTATGAAAAGCATTGGGAGGTTTTAGTTTATGTTATCTTTACAGAAAAAAAAAATGTCTAGAACAAATTGTCGAGTTTTCACTCAAAGTATTATATTTTTTTTCCCACGTTTCATTCATGTTTTAAATCAAAAATTACATTATTTCTCTATAAATGTATCAGACAATGACCACCGATACTATGACTTACAGTTACAGTATTACAGAATTAGACTATATAAGAGTTCACCATGAATTTGTGACATACTGAGGGTGGCACAAGTCAAGTGTATGATCCTAAGGTCAAGTAGGATGGAAAAATGTGGGATGAGGGTGTTAGGGGAATGCTGTATAACACATAATATACTGTGATATCACAACCTGCAGGAACTCTCAATGGCAACAAAGAAGGCCCGTCTCCATTGTCCTCTCTTCTCTTAACTACGTTTCTTTCTTTTTTTTACTTCACCAGTTAATAACCACAGTCATTTTTTATACATGTATCTTCATATGTTTTTACATTATTTCCTTAGAGTTTCATCTTAAAAAACCAAAAAAAAACAACTTACAATTTAATATAATTTAATAGCATTTTACTCATGCTACTATACTGTCATACCCTGGGGTACAATTACCCAAGGTTTGGAATTTTTATATAATTTTGTGTGTTCTTCTGAGGGTGGTGTGCAGACACTGTGTTACATATCGCTGAAAAACAACCCTAAAGAGCGGAGGTCTCCAACTGAAATGACCCGGGGGCCATTGAGCATTTAGTCTGGTCAGTAGGGGGCTGCTCAAGTAAAAATGAGTCCAACTTGGCGGCTCAAACCACATATTTATGATGCAAAATGAATCTATTAATTAAAAAAAGTACAGAAATAACTTGAAATTGATTAGAGGGCTGTGCGTCTGAGATAGACACCCAGCTTCCCTCCTTCCACAGTCCAAAAACACTTGGTTATTAGGTTAATTGAACACTAAATGGAGCATAGATGTGAATTTTAGAGAGAACGGTTGTTTCTTATTTGTTTGCCCTGCGATGGACTGGTGGCCTGTCCAGGACGTAACCCACCGTTCGCCCTATGTCAGCTGGGATTGGCTCCAGCCCCCCCTGCTTGCTTCATGTGGAGGATAAATCCACAGACAATGGTGTCGTCATATCCTGTCAAAGTATTCATATCTATAAATATTTTTGGCAAGTGACACCCTGTAAGCAGATTGCTGAAGATCCTGAGAAACCATCTCCATGAAGAGTCTCGCCAACCCTATAATCATCAGACTTTTCATCATATTTGATGCATTTCGTCACTCGTCCACAAAAAAAAAAAAGCAAATGCGAGCAGATGCTGCTAGGGTACATTTACAGATAAAAACAAATAAATTAGCGAATAAAGTTAATAATGAAGTTAAAAATAAAAATGTTTGTTGAAGCAAAATAGACAACAGCATGTGCTCCACTGTCTCGTTTCCCTTCCATTAGGAAGATAAGCATTAACTCCTGCGGCCTTCACCAAAGTACATTCAGAGCGACCTAGATACTACATTTTCTGTCATTCAGTTCAGTGATTTTTGTTTACTTACGTTACTCAAGCGGGAAATGCAGAGGTGTCGAGCAGGAACAGTTCATTTTTGATCGACCCCTGAAGGTGCTGCCGGAGAGGCTGACGTCTTGTCTCAAGGACTTGTGAGATTACTTCTGCCAAAACAGCAACTTCTTTCGTCAGACTGGGCTGGGTTGAATATGCAAGGTATTATTTTATGACGAAGTGTTGTAATTTACGTCTGTGATGAACGTTTTACTCCACCTGCAGGGTAGTTTTTTTATTTTTTTTAAATATTATTTTTTTTTTAAAAGTAAAAGTGAGAGAAAGAAACCTTTAAAACCCCTTTCCCGAATAAAGGGTTTTAAAAGGGTTCTTGGTAACACATAGGTTTCTCCTATGAGGACAAGCCGAAGAACCTTATATTGTTCTATTTAGCACTTTTATTTCTAAGAGCCTCTGGTGGACGATAAAGTGATAGAAAATGGATGGATGGATGGATGGATAGCATTTAATTAGATCTACCCTGGTCACTTTGCTCACATCTCAGGTGTTTATAGTAAATCAGCTTCTTGTGACCACATTTGTTGATGGACAGGCAAATACTGACCACATTTTACACACATCAGTTGTTTAATTTTTAGTTGGTTATAGAAAAGTGTTACCTCAAGTGGGATACTGGCATTACAACAACAACAACAACAACAACAACAACAACAACAACAACAACAACAACAACAACAACAACAACAACAACAACAACAACAACAACAACAACAATAATATGCATCCCTACACTCTTAGAAATAGACTCAGTCAGCCTGCCCCTGCACTGGTGGGAGGCCTCCTACGCTGCTGCTTTCAAACGTCACGGATGGTTAGAATCAAGGCTGGGAATAGAGACAGACTCATCTTCCTGCCAGGCCACACTGTCATCAGCCATTCTGTTGGAAGCTATTAAGGCCCAAACACATGGGGAAGGTCATTCGGCCATAGTAAACCACATGCAATTTCAAGCATTTCCTGTCTATGCTAATGTTTCCCCGGGCAAAATGAGACCTGTCTGGTTTAATGTTTAAACATTTAAACCAACACTAGAGCCTCAAAACGGCTGCAAGATGGAGCCGAGTGAACTTTGGTGAACATGTCTTCTGTCTTATAAGGTAGTTTAGTGATGTAGGAAGTAGATTTTATCTATCATGCCTTGATTTTTCAATGTCTATCCCAGTTTGTTATATTGTAAAAACTTAAAAATCCAAATTATTCAGTCCTCTCCGGCAAATAATTGGAACAGGGCTGACATTATTCAAAAGTGATGTGCCACTTGTACCTCTTACACATGCACAGTAAGCTGAAATGACGAGTGAGGCACAGTCTCACACTTATTGTGTGGTAACTTTGACAAATAGAGTAACAAAAGCTCCAGGCAGCAAACTTTTAGTCATTTTTTTCAGGGGTTTTAGTGCGTGTAGATGGCTGAGTCACAGCCAATGGGACGCTTGCCTTCCTCCAACACTCTGACAAAAATAGAAACCTACACATTGCACACAGAGACAGAAAACCCACAGAGATACAAACAAAATTGATCTACCGATTCATCTTCAAATCGCTTTGTTACATTTGCTCAACAAATAAATGAGTTATTTAGCTGATTCTTCATTCTTCCTCATCTCTTCTGTGTCCTCTAATGTTTGTGGGAAATGTTGCCGCTCTGGTCTATGTTGAGAACATCACAGCACTTGCACTATTTGCTCCACAGGTTGATTAATAACGGCACTATAATGTTACTGCACAACAATCTTACAGTAACCACAACTCCCGACACAGGGAGGTTTAGAAACACATGAACAAAAAAGGTTGAACACATTTTTCTTAAAAGAAGCAGTATATGATGCACCAAATAATACAATATGCATTTTATTCCATTCAAATAATTATGTTTTATTGTTGTAATTTGACAAAATCAGGCCTCCATATAATGTATGTAGAACACATCATGGAGTTCCGTGTCCCTGCATGGATCTCTTTTTATGACGACTCAATGGATGTGAAATTCTGTCTAGTGAAGTTGTCGTTTGTCTCAATTAATCAAACTGCTGTTATAACAGTATTAAATATCACACCAACTCAGAACTTGGTGACGAAAAAGAACCCCCGACTTGAAAATGGTTTACGTTACGTCGCTAATATCAGTCATGATAAGTTTCGACTTTTCTTGCTCTGCTGTCAAATGTGCATGTTGACAAATCAGACGCAAAGCATGTGTTTGTGCATGTGTGATTTCTACAAGGCACATGCACATGCACATGTCTCTGATGCACACAGACAAACGGCTCCTGCACGCCATTTGCCTTACTGAGATACACAGCAGATGCACACAAACAACACACACCACGCCTGACTGAAAGCACAGGGACACCATGTGCCTGATTGTGTCACTGCCTGGCCTTGGCGACCGCACTGATCACGCTCCACACCTCGTTCTCACACTGAGGCCTTCCCTTAAACAACCCAACGCACACCTTCCCCTGCTCCTTCTGCTCGCCATGCCTCTTTGTCCTCAGTGTCTGCTTCACTGTCACTCAAATGTTAACAAGAAAAGTTATTCTTCCAGAGATTACCTGTCAATAAGGAGTGTGAGGTTTACTCTCACTGGGTAATGCAGGTTAAATAGATCTCTATATTCTGGCAGATAAAAAAAATGACATTCATTCACAGGAAAATAACATGAAAATATCAATACATTTGTAAATACTCAGTTTCCGAGTTAGTCTGTAAACCTTTATTTTGATAATTGTTTCATGTAATAGTAAAGAACATAATAGGTGTCAGGCTGGACTATAAAATTAGCTCTGGTCTGTAATGGTAAAACTTGCAAAGACAAGGTAAAGAAGCACAACATTTATTTTAAAATTGAATAGACATTATATTTGTGAGACATTGTGATTCTTGGCCATTTCTATCTGTAGATTGAAGTCACGAGATGATCACACGATACAATCGACCCTTGCGCGAACATCCAGAATGCTTCTAGCTGCTGCAGGTTCTTTGTCTTGATTGCTTGATTTAGTATCGGCAGCATCCGGCTCCTCGACTGTAGCTGTGCTCAGAGTTCAGCTGAGGATCAGTGCAGTCCTGAGGTCTAGGATGGATCAAGTAAAGACTTGACTGAACCGAGAGGATCTTCTTTACCAGTTTCCTGAGTAACGACAGATTCACGTCATTGATCGATATATATACAGTATATGTAACAAAAACATCCCCGGTTGGCTTTTTCGTCATATTCCCTTTTGAAAATCAGTCATTCTGTATCATATGCTCTGTTTGTCATGTCTCGTTCCCGAGTTACCTCATCGCCTCTTCAATGTTCTTGTTTTCTTTGACTGAAGTCTCCATCCACGTCATGAAGCCATTGGCCTTACTGAACTTGTCTATGCTGTTTGCTGACACACCCCGCTGAGTGAGGTCACACTGTAGTGAGACAGGAGACACAGGGCCAGCAGGACAGTGTGATGATTGGTTACTAATGGTTTGGACCTTTTCCTCTCTCCCGCTCAGTTAACAATGTGATTTTAAAGAAAAGAACAGCATGTCGCACACATACAAATCCAATAACGTAGTTACAAATATGCAGCATTCAAAAAACTGCACAATGTACAAAGAAAATTACCTTTGTTGCAGTTTCTAGTTTGTTTTGAAAAGAATTGTATGGAGCCCCCGAAGGGACATGACAAAAAAACAAAAAAATGACGAAAAACATTTTTTTTCTTGAAATCTCGAGTTTCCAAAAAAAAGAAAAAAAAAGAAAATATGGAAAAGAAAAAAAAAAAATCATAATTTTTTCAGAAACTCGAGATCACGACTTTCCGAAAAATGTTGATTTTTTTTTCTCATCTTTTTTAAAAATTTTTTTTGGAAACTCGAGATCTCGACTTTGAAACTCGAGATTTAAATTTTTTTTTTTTCGTCATTTTTTTTTTCTCATGTAACTTCCGGGGATCCGTAGAAATGACACGATAAGACTCAAAAATAAATCTAAATGTAAATGGCTAATTCCTAACTCTGTTTAAGCTTTTGGTGTCACATTTAAAACACAGTAATATTACTTATAATTATGTGACACTGCCTATGAGTTTACTCTCAACTGCTGGTGTCTTTCTTACATTGTTTTTGCCTCTCTCACCTTGTTGGCCAGCAATATACACGGGATGGGGTCTCCGTTGGGAAGCATGACCTTGTTGTCAAGGTCCTGTTTCCAGAGGTGACAGCCGAGGAAGCTGGACGAGTTGGTGACATCAAACATCACGACACAGCCTTGTGCGCCTTTATAATAACTCCTGGTCATGGATGTGAAACGCTCCTGGCCTGATGTGAGGACACAAAGTTATCCATCCATCCATCCATCCATCCATCCATCCATCCATCCATCCATCCACGCTAAAGCATTGATTACCTGCAACATCCCACAGATGTAGTCTGACTTTTTCATTCGTGGACCAGTGAAGCAGCTTCAAAGAAAAATCCACTTTAAGAAGTAAAGAAAGAGATTTATTAGCAACTAAGAAAGAGAAGTGAAAGAGAGAGAAAAAACAGAAGTGAAGACACCCATCTATTTGTATACAGAATAATCAAAGTATTGAAGGATGGTTGAACATGTTGTTGGTTATATCGATATAGTAAATCATTAAACAAGATTTAATGTGGACTCCCTGGAAATCAAAAATACCAACCTTGGGTGAAGTTTTTCAGGCTCCAACCCTATTCTTCAACTTATACAGAACAATTGCAAACAAAATCTAAATGACTTGACAGCACGAACACATTCAAACACAAACACATCACACTAAGCATCATATGCATGTCACAGAGAAGCCTAACCTCCCACGGTCATCTTATATGCCTTGTTGAACTGTCCACTGACGAAGCGGTGCACAAAGGACGATTTCCCAACATTTCCATCACCAATGATCAGTATTTTCAGCAGGTGCTCCGTCATTGCTTTTCCGTCGAGATGCCTCAGCACGTGAGACGTTTCAGTTGAAAAAAAACAAAAAAAAAAACAGTATAGCAACAACAGCTCAAAGTTCAAACCTGTTGTCAGGAAATGGTATATGAGGCACACGAGCAAAACTGTTTCCTGCAACCAAACAACCAAATAAACTCACCGGGAATTTACTTCACCAGAGTATTTCTTTGTTTTTCCTTGATCCTGATCATTTAGGATTCCATTCTTAACTCAGTGTACTTTTCTTTACATGTAAGCTCCTCTCTTGTTGTGCCAAAATCAAAGATATTTTCCTTTACATGTTTGACTTGCGGTGGACGTGTTACCACAGACTATAAAAAGTTCATTGACATCAGCCACACCTTCATGCTGTGCTGCCGTTTAACCTTATCTATGCCATCGATCTCTTGCTTTTGATGGTTATTGTATTACAAAATTGGCCTCAATGGAGGGAATACTATTATAGCCCTTTCTCCTTGTACATTTGAGCACACCACAAATACTTACTTACCAATACTTACTATATATAATCTTTAGAGTCAGTATATGAAAAATTCACACCTGCAGCTGCTGAATGTATGTATTTTGCACCAGAGTCAGATGACATGGCAGCTCCCTAATATCATTTGATCACCGCCTGGTGGCTGGCTGCGGTATGGGTCATTCAGTCACAGTCAGAGCTTCATGTCAAATAAATCCTTTGACATTTGCTTTTTAGAGCTTATCACAATGACGTATGTTCAGGCGAGAAGTTTGGATTTGTGATTTGATGCAATGACTATGGGGTGTGGAAGGAAACGGAGATGCACTGTTTATTTTTATTACGACCATCGATTAAAACCAAAATTATCATACAAATGTTAGCCCATGGACCTTTTAGGCCCCGTGTTCCATCTGTTAACATGGAAGCAATGGTGCTTACATTGCAGTCAGCCACCAGGAGTTAATAGAGGGATGGTTGTGTTTTAAATTATGATTATATGTTCATCAATTCAGATGATTAAAGTACTATTTCATCTTGTACGATGTCTGTGCAGTATTTTGCAGTGTGTCCAAACAGTTCTATTTCTCTTGCTGATAAATACAAGTACATTTGTATTCATTAAAAGAGTTAACCGATCGACCTAAGAGTACTCCAATATTCATTAGTACATTATGACTTGATGTCTTCAAGTCATAATACCTGTGTAGACTGCTAAGGATCACATTTGTAAAGTAAAAGGCTGCAATGCAAATACCCTAACTAACTACAGGTTCATACACAACAATCCCCCTCTTGATAAAAGTTGAATAATGATTCTCTTATACGTGATGCATCGCAGCTTTGTGCTGGCACTGACGGCACAAATTTGTCAAAAACGGATGTCAATAATTCTCCTTTGAGCTAAGTGGCCCCTCCTCCTCTTCCTCTCTCTGACCTACTCCATTCTAGAATAATTATCCTACCTCCTCCACCACGTCATATACCCTCTTGTGTTTCATCCCACCTCCTCATCCTCATTGTTAATTTCTCTCTCTCTCTCTCCAAACACACACATGCTGAGACATGTGGTGTTGTTGACCATCTCCAGCTCTGCCAACTGGGCCACTGTTTCTGGCTACTGGACAAATGTAAATCCTCCCACACTGACTCTGACTCATCTTTGTGTCACTCCATGCTTAAATAGCCCTGTTTTTGTGTTTGTGTGATGTTGGCTTCCTAAGTGAACAGTTGCAGTATGACTCATGTGTCCATAAATGCAGAATAACTCATCTTTACACGCTCTCTCATGCGTTTAGTGTTCCGCTCCAATGCCTGTTCAGTACTGCAGTTCATTTGTATCTGAACATTATGTTTGAACAAAAAATGACACACTTCAATCAGATTTGTCTGAATAATAAATAATTATATATATTTTTTTATTTAATATCCACTAAATCAGGGGTCTGCAACCTTTAGAATGAAAAGAGCCATTTTCTTCCTCTCCACCCAAATAAAATTAATCTGGAGCCGCAAAACCTATTTGATCCTTAAAATGAAGATAAAATGTAAAGTTACATAAATACATACTCTATTTAAAGGACAGCAGTTTGTTGCAAGTTGATACCCAGCCTGTAAAGTGTAGGTAAACAGCTTTAAAATAAAATAAAACAATTTCATCTAGTACTTTAATAGCTTTTGGGGGAGGTTTTACAACTGGATGTGACCGATAATATATCAAAACATTTTTATTTATGCCTTTATCTTGACAAAAAAGTGTGAAAAACATGAATAGTTTTTCTTCAAAGCTAGATGGAGCCGCTACAGAGTAAATGGTTATTGCTTTGCCACTAAGTGTTACGTCTTACATCTAGTGGTTGTGTTATGAACTGCAACATCAATAACAGGTGCACAGTACAACAGAACACAGTTTGTGGGAATACATTTTTTTTTTAATGTTTAAACAAATGTTCACAAAACCAACATCATTAGTGTAAATGCATTACTAACAGTGGAATGACACATTTAACCCCATTGAAAATGAACGAGATGAGAACGTCATCCACGACTGATCTAAACATGGGTTGCCTCGGCAACCATGGTGGAGAGTTTGAGCTGCCTTTGATATGTGCAATGCAGTCTGCATGCATCAAAGGCAAACTCGGGCAGATACTCACACAGCATTTTAGATAGAAATGCAAATCTTATCAGAAACTTTATTGCATTTTCCTTATTTGTTTTAAAACAAAATGTTCACCTTTTAACTCACAGAATGAGGAAACCTCCTGTCTGGAGTGTTGGACTGTCATGACACAGAATACACTTTTAAACAGGAACACTATAGTTGGAAATGCTAACTCAGTATTCCCATGTCATGAAATAATCACATCTGCCGGACGCATCAGTTTGGAACTTGTCCTTTAAAACACAGAGGCAGCTTAGCAGCACTGCACAGGATTCAGGTCAGTATAGTAAAACATGTGAAAGGTGTTATTGTTTAGACATAAGGACCATTTTTTCAAGCTGAACAGCCAGTCTCATTAACCAGGAGGTTCTAAGTGAGTTTCAGCACAGTATTTTGCTTTTACAGTACTTTTTTTTTTTCTTCAAAAGTAAATGGGGAACAAATCAGTGAGTGAAGTCACTGCTTGTTATGCAAATATTCAGCATACTATTAGCAACTTTACAAAGTCAACCACATTTCCAAAAGTGTATATAGTATAGTAGAATAGCTGAAGAATTCTCCTTAAAAAGAAATGTTGAAAGTGATCTTTGTTGTACATTTCAGTGTTACTGAAGAACAAAATGTATGATAGAATAGAAAGAATAGAATATCTCATTACGGATATAATATAAATCTCATTACATTTATGTAAAACTATAAGTTAACAAATACCAAAGTGGCAACACTTTACATTACAGGCCAGTAATGACATGGTTATAGTATAATGGCAATTATGTAATAGGAAAATATGGTAATTCCATCTTATTTCTAATACATTTTCCATTTAGGTCATAACAATGGTAATGTGTTATTTTTAAAGTATTATCCAGTTAAAACTTGGTAATGAGAGTGACCACAGACCACTATAAATCCTCCTCACATCAATATATTTATGATTTAAAAATGACATTAATCCTTCTTTAAGTCCCGCATATTTTTTCTGTCATCATTACCAAACTAATACTTTTTGGATTAACAAAAAACATGCTCTTCTTTTCTACAGCTTTATCATCTGACTTTGAAATGCAACATACATCAGTGGGGGTTTGCCTTCCTCTCCTCCTCCTCCTCCTCCTCCTCCTCCTTATCCAGCCTCTGAGCTCAGCTGAGTCGGAGGACGAGGATGAAGTGCAACTGGAGGTGGTTGTCAACAGCTCCCCCTGCAGCGCCACCTGTGGGGTGGGGCTTACCACTCAGACCATGTGTTTGCTGAATGACAGTAAGAGAGACGTGGAGGAAAGTGTGGTGAGACAAAACAGGACACACACAGAGGTCTGTATCACAGAGATGTCATAAACATGTAAAACTAAATGTCTGATGAACGTCACGAGGGGGGGGAAAAGTTCATACTGTAATGAGAATATTGTGGAAATTAAAAGGTGTCAAAGGTGTGCCGTGTCCGCAAGGTGAAGTGTTTGGAGTCTTGGCAGTGCGGCCTCAGGACGATGACTGTGACTTCAGGAGAGAGAGTGGAGCTTGATTGTCTAGGAGAAGTCATGGAGGCGATGGGGAGTTTCTCCTGGAGGTAAGAGGGGGAGGGCAGGTTTTCTTCTCATTCTCTTGACTGAAAACAACGAGAGACTAAAACAAAATGTCTACTGTTTAAAAAAAAGGGTACAATTTTGCAATGATGGGTGTTGCAGAGTTTAGCTCACGGCTAAATCGACACACTCAGTGAAATTGTTTATTAGGAAAAAACCCTTGAGATGCATCATCATCATCTCAATTTCATTTTCATGATATTAAAGCAGTAATTGAGAAGAAGTGAAGCCAGTTAATCATGTGCCCCCCAGATGGTCAAACTTTGCTCAGTTTCTACTCCAACATTGCCTCAACATGTGCATAATTTCTAACACTATTAGCAAAAAGTGTACTAAGTCATTGTTTTTGTAATTGCAGTGATTAGAAAGTCACATTCTCATATGAATGTATTCTTTTGGCTCATGGTTTAGGGTGATGTGGCGTTACGCACATGGAATCATCACCTCTGATGACTCTCTGTTTGCCCGCTGGAAAGCTCCCAAGCTGGACAAAGTGATTCTGGACCCGGTCAGAGAGGAGGACGCAGGTAAACACAGACACAAGAAGGCACATGCAGCCATGTTTACCCAAACCTGCTTTGGGTAAACATGGAAGACACTTGTGAAGTGAAGGGTGAGGTGAGCGATATTCAGCTGCAGCATACAACGTCACATAAAAATACATTTCACACACTGTACCTTAAAAATTACATATTTGTTTTTCTGTTCCACTATTCTATAATACAAAGACACAAATGGCACTGCCTCGGTATCAGCTGCATTCCTCCCGTGTCACTTTCAGGTACTTACCGCTGTATGGTGCAAAACGCCAAATTCCGCCAGGTAAAGAGGGTCTACTGGGGCATCCGGGTTTTACCCACTGGGGTGCTCAATCTGGACTATGAAGGCACTCTCTCCCAGTGGGATTTGACTCCAAACCAGCAAAACCAGCAGAACCAGACTGTGTCTTACCCGCATGACCAGCGGCTGATCCTTTACATGGTGCATGTTTATGATTATTATTATACACACTAAAATAACACACTCACTCCATGTTCGTTTTATTGTTAATGCAAAAACATTGACCATTACTCATCAGCTGCGTGTCTGTTGTATCTCACACACAGGTGCTGATCCCACCGAGCCTCGCAGGTGCTGTTGCGGGACTCATTCTGGGTCTCTGCTGGGCAGTGAGGAGGAGATGACGAGGGAGAAGAGGGGAGTAGTAGGGCTATAGCTCGGGAGTAGCTGCTTTTGTATTGCAGTTTAATGTGTGCCCCACATTGTGTGCTATCTGCACGATGCCAAAATACAAGACATCTTCAGCTTTGTTGCTTTTATATCTGTTTCATTGGACTCAAATGATGTGACTGAAAGTTGGTTTTGTACACTGTATTAGCAAGCTGTGAGTTTAAGCATGTCTTGAATAATCTTGAAATTCACCGCAGATATTTATCAACATTAAATAGTCGGACAAACACTGGTTTTATATTTCTTTCAGATTCTCCTTTAAGGGTTTAGGGGTCATCTTGCCCTATCCCTTGTTTCCTCTTCTGTTTCACCAACTGTCCTCATGTCCGCCTTCACAACATCCATGAACCTTCTCTGTGGTCTTCCTCTGGCAACTCCATCTTAAACATCGTTTATTTGTGCATGTGACCAAACCATCTCAACCTTAACTCTCTTACTTTATCTCCACACTGTTCAGATCTGTCCCTCTAATACGCTCATTTCTGATCTTGTCCGTCCTGGTCACTCCCATCAAAAATCACAGCATCTTCAGCTCTGACACCTCCAGCTCCTTCTCATGTCTTACAGACAGTGCCTCTGTCTCCGAGCCAAACATCGTAGCATGTCTCACTACCATCTTGTAGACCTTCCCTTTCACTGCTATCCTTACGTTATACATTACCCCTGACGCTTGTCTTCACCTTCTCTTCTTCACCTCTGTTGTGCACTGCCCATTGCTTTGGATGGTTGACCCCGTGTATTTAAACTCATCCACGTTATCTACCTCTACGTGCATCTTTACCGTACCGTACCACCTGTGTCACTGTCTTTCACACACAGGCATTCTGTCTTGCGCCTGCTAACCTTCATTCCTCTTCTCTCAAGTGCATACCTCCAGACTCTCTACCACTTGTCCCCTGCTCTCACTACAGATTATACAACGTCATCTGCAAACAACAAAGTCCACGGAGACTCCTCCCTGACCTCGTCTGTCAACCTGTCCATCAGTTGAGTGTAAACTCCACAGTTTACCTGCCAATACTTACATGTTTTCAGTTCAAGCTCCTCTGTCTCCCTAACTCAATTTCTCAATTTACTCATCAGAAATGATTTATAATTTGTCTAGTCCAGACCCACACAGTGGATGATGTGTAATTAAACCAATTAGAATGTGTGAAAACAGCTTTAGATGTGGTTCAATAGGTGTGTCAGCACAAACCAAATTAAAGAGCATGATGAAAGATGAGTGAGTTTGTTATGATAGTGGGCCAGCAGATGGCAGTGTTGCTTCAGATAAAGGTTTTGAAAGACACTATGGGCTGGGTTTGGAGTTGATGAGGAGCATTTGGCGCTTCACTGCATACTGGGAATCAGCTGCCACGGTGGATGCAACCCAATCAAGAGTGAGAGGAAGAAATTGATCCTATAGGAAACAACATGATGCTTCAAAGTGTTGATGCATAGACCTGCTGGATGGAAAAGAAACTTGGAGATACAGGTTCAGATCTTTACCACTCATTAGCATCGTTTTGGGTTGAATGACTGAATTGAGATATGAGATATCTAGATTTATTAAGTATAAAGTCTATTAGAGCTTATTAATAGTCATAATAGTCAGATATTCTGGTTTCCCCCTGAGGGTTTGTCATCTGTCTGTTTGAATCTGTTATGTTTAAAGCACAAGTTAAAGCAATGAATTATAACAAATTAAACTGCCCAATCAAATATTATGTGGATCATCAGCTGTGGTGACTCCTACGGAGGGAGAAGCTTGAAAGAAAAAAAAGTAAAGTATGTTCAAGCTCTATGCAAAACATGTTACACATATATTATTGAGATGAGCTCACCCTGCAGCAGTGGTACTTCCTGTCTTTTGGTGCGGAGCACATTCGTTAATATGCATCACATTTTACATAAGCAACGTTTGCTATCAAACTTTTGCCTCCTACCATCAAAAAGAAAACTCACCTAGAGCCACAAAACCTATTGATTAATGAATTAAATTAAACCACAAAAAAACACAGTTGACTGCTGTTTTTATCTATCATAACAAAGGAAAACCCCAAACTCTTAAGTGGAGAGAAACAAAAACCCACTACAAGCCTTTGTTGTGGGGTTGTATGGGAGACTGTTTAAACACATTGGACGTGACACCTTTTTGAAACTTTTATTTATTATCTCAATCTCTAAGAAATAAGAGTTGTCCCCTTTGAAAGAAAATATGAAATAGCTGTTATCCATTTCAAACACCCTGGTGCAAGAAAACTATACACATTCCCTATTTCTCCAACCAGTTCCCTGGTGTCCTAATGAACATGTCTGTGACATGCTTTGGTCAAAATACCATAAGAATGAAGCACCACAGCAATTCAATCACCCTGCCAAAACTGAGGCTACTGGGAGCTAACAGCAGTTAGCATTTGGAAAAGTGATCATTTGCAGGCACATTGCTGTCATATAGTATAACATGTATACACTGGACAGATAAATCCTCTGAGGCTGGAAGTTTGTGTAGCACTCTGTGCTGCACTGTGGAGCCAAGAATAGAACTTTTCGCGGACTTCCGGTTTTCAGCTACTATTGCCCTTGCCAGCACTCTCGCGTTTTTTAGGGACAAAGCGGAGCTCCGTGAGACAACAATTCCAGGAATTTAGCGCTTTGTGATGTCCCAATGAGCGCGGAAGTCAACATTGCGTGTTTTATCTCCTGTACTTAGACTGAGGAGGACCACGATAACATGAGTGAGTCATCTTTTTAATACTGACAGGATTTCCAGAGTCTCAAATAAAGTGATTTAAATTATTAAAAAGTTGATTCTGCATAATATGTCCCCTTTAAGGCTTCAGGAGCTCCATGTGAAATATGATCGAGACTCACTCCTTTTAAGTTAGAGCTCAGTGACTAAAGGCCACATTATACTTCTCCGACTGCGTAATGCGTTATCCGTCTGCGTCACCACGTAGACCACTCGAGCCTTTATACTTCTGCGTCGTGGTGACGGATAGGCGCTGCAATTTCCCGCCCGATCAGTAGGGGTCGCTGCGCAAGGTTGTTGTGCTTTTGGCTACAGTGAGCAATGGCGTCCGAGGTAGAAAGACTGTTGTTGTTGAAACAGCGGCCACTTTTCTGTGTCCCGGAACGCAGTTTTAAGATAATTTGAGACGGGAAATTGGCCATTTAGAGTCTAAACATGTGCTTGGTGTGTTAAGATATGACGTATTTATAGTTCGGCAGCGACAAAGTCGGCGGTGTTAAGCTCCGCCCTCTGTGGACGCTCGCTGCTCACTGTGAGCCGGCACAGAGCAGCTTCGCTCGGCCTGTCCTGAGGACCAATCGCAGCTCTTGCCGTCTCCGTTGTCCCTTGACGGAGTGACGGACACTACAAAATATTCCGTGCACCCGGAGACGTCAACAGTGTATTAAACTCCAATGTGAACAGTGAATAAAAGAATGAAAGAATCAGTGATTCCCATGAAAAAATAACGCTGCTTTTGCTACATTTTGCTGTTATCAGGTATTTTCCCTCTTGCTGTGTTTCCGCTTTCACAACAACAACATTATGTTGTCAACATCCTCAGAGTAGCGGCAGACAGGAGAGGTGGGGAATGACAAAAGAGATGTTGCACATCTTTGCTGATGAGAACGAGTGTTTGTGTGATTTTTGGGAGGAGCTTAGGCAAATAGGGACTCCAGGGGGAAGAAACTGGAATGAAATTACGATGATGTGCTCACTGAAATTCATTTATTTCCTTGTGGAGGTTGTCCCACAAAGCCCTGAAACAATGTCATTTCTGTTTATGTGCTTATTTGCAACATCCATTTTGACAAATATAATTGTTTTACCAATGCTAACTGCACGAACAATTTAATTACGGCTCCACGGTAGCATCATAAAACACATTACACTGTCAAATATATGATTCCCTCCACATAAATGTGTACTGTCTCCAGAGGGAGCCTGTTTAAAAAAAAAAAGAAGAAAAACAGTTACTGAGTATTTGTTAAACTATAATAATACATTCATTCATCACTGCAGGTGAAAGTCATATGTAAGAAAAATAGCATTTTAATTTTTGAGTGAAAACAGACATGTCAGCTGTCAAACAATCTCCAACCTTCCCTCTTTGACTCAGTATCTTGGTTGTCAAGGAAATGTTTTCAACAACTTTCAGAAAACATCTCAAGAGGGAACTCTTACAGACAGATACATATGCAGCAACACTTATTATTTGTTATTGCTAACACTGTGATGGTGGCGTCAAATAAATCAATGTATGATTCTGACTGATTATGAAACTGTAGCAGGTCCAAGGATGTCAGCTGCGAAGGAATGAATGTGTGTTGTGTTGACACTGCTACAAGATTGTGTGGCCACCTGAGTCCCGCAGTGATCACATCTCAAATGTGTCCATAGTGCTGTCCAGGATCACTCAGGATGGATTTTAACACCGTGTCTGAACAGAAACGGATATGACTAGATCGTGGTGTCGGGCTACAGAAACAGAATTTTTATTTACAATGTATCCTGCGATGGACTGGCGAACTGTCCAGGGTGTACCCCGCCTATCGCCCTATGTCAGCTGAAATAGGCAAGCGGTAGATAATGGATGGATGGATACTGTGAATGTTAGTATTCATACAAAGTTATAATAACAATTAAAAATGGCAGAGTTGAGGCCACGGTCACTATTTACCTTGTTCGTCTTGGGCTTTTACAAGTTCCCAACAAGTTTCGTGAAATTCGGTGCAACTTGCAACAATCCTGGCTTGCTCCATCCATGTTTTGCCTTAGGTAGCGCTATAGAGCCCTGGTGTAAAGCACGGTTCCGAGCCCTATGCCAATATCACATTTTTCGCCAGACCTGTCCTATGTGCAAAGTTTCAAGAGTTTTTATGCACGTTAACGTTCCCTCAAAAATGGCCGGAAAGCCACAGATATATTAATAATAATCTGAAGGATAACATAACAATAGGTTCCTTGCACAAAAGCTGTTTTGGGGGAAACAAAATAACACACACGTGCCTGAGGGTTCTGCATAGTTTTTTTCTGGACAGAGATCTCAGATGTTGTTCCTGGAATCTAGTGGAGCTCCCAGTGTTCCTATCACCACTGGGACCACAGTTGCCTTTTGCTCCCCACATCTTCTCTAGCTCCTCTCTCAGCCCTTGTCATTTCTTAAGTTTCTTGTACTCCTTCTTCTTGATGTTGTTGTCGTTATCGGCAACCTCTATGTCCATGTTGATTGGCCACCACCAGTTTGTCTGCCTGGATCTGGAAGTCCCATTAGAGCTTAGCCCTATCGTTCTCAACCACCTTTGCAGGCATCTTGATCCTGGCACCTCCAGTCCATACTGAGATCTTTACAGGGTCTTGTTCTGAGATGTGTGTTCTGACGCACACACACACACACACACACACACACACACACACACACACACACACACACACACACACACACACACACACACACACACACACACACACACACACACACACACACACACACACACACACACACACATTCTTGTACTTGCTGCATACTGAGGACTGGGTTGCTGACAAAGTGAGGACCAGCATTTCCACTTTTTAAATCAACACAATTACAAATATCTACTTCATGAATGACATCTACAAAGAACTACTGGTTGCAGTACCATTTTTTCTTTTTCATTTTTGGTCCAAAATTTAACAAAAACGTCATACTATAATATGTCGTCCAAAATTTGAAAACAAATAAGAAACAAAAAATTTGGTCCAAAATTTGAAAAAAAAAAATCTTCCAAAATTTGAAAAAAAATTTGGTCCAAAATTTGAAAAAAAAATTGGTCCAAAATTTGAAAAAAAAATTGGTCCAAAATTTGAAAAAAAATTTGGTCCAAAATTTGAAAAAAAAAATTGGTCCAAAATTTGAAAAAAAAATTGACCCAAAATTTTTGGTCCAAAATTTTAATAAAAACGTCATACTATAATATGTCGTCCAAAATTTGAAAAAAAAATTTGGTCCAAAATTTGACAAAAAAGTCATACTATACTATGTCGTCCAAAATTAGATTAATTTTTTTTCTTGACAAATTGAGTATAGCATGTTATAGCAACCTAAGGAAGTGATTTCAATGAAAACAAAGTGAGGACCGGCCAAAATGTCCTCACTTTGTTGGTTAAAAACCCTCACTGGTCCTCAGTATGCCGCAAGTACAAGAACACACACACACACACACACACACACACACACACACACACACACACACACACACACACACACACACACACACACGGAATACACATTTGCAGATTCTTGTATGCATTCCATTTGTGAATTATTTTACATATTGACAAACCTAATCATAACAATAGTAATAGTACAGGAGGGAGAGGGTTGTCTCTTCTTTGAAACTACATCAAATGAAGACGCATTGAATGCAAATTCCCAGCGATATGAAATTATGCGGAATCAATATTCTCACAAGCCACACGATCCTGATCCGACGTGCAACATGACTCTAAACGAAAAAGAAACAGCAAATACATCACATCTTTGTTGACAAACTCATAACCTTTTCCGATGCTGCACACCCACTGTTATTTGTTTTTTTTTCTGCTGTCGTCTTCTCTCTGGTTTCCAAGTGCAGGAGCAGCCGTGACCTTTTTTGAGAGCAACACTGCTCCTCCTCTGTGGGATGACAGCAACATTTATATTTTCTAACAAATGTGCCTAGAAAAACAGAAAGCGAGGATGTCACTTGTGATTAAGAGCTGATTGCACAACATAAACTGGCATTTTGTACGGAGCTGGTATGAATCATGGGGTGGACTTAATTAGACTGTGTGAAGTGGAGATAGCAAAGGAACTAACACCTCTAAACAGTGGCTAACCTGCTGCTCTAAATGCTACAATAGGAGTCCTTTGTGTCCATATGTCAGCATGCCCTTGGGCATTAGATTCAGCTGGAAGTTGAGTGTATTTTTCAACAACTTTTTAAAGTTAATTATAAACCACAGTGCAAAGACATTACTCAGGTAAAAGGAAAACAATAGATACAGGCTAAAGAAAACATGATTTTACTCAGTGTCACCTGGGATTAGCTCCAGTTCCCCCTGCAACCCTCAAAAAAGGATAAATTATGAATAATGGATGAATTAATTCATTCATTATTTAGCATACATGTAAATGGATTCCATTTTTGAGTGAATCACAAAGTGAGTCTGTTAGTCACATGGGCTCTGTATGGTGTCGATTCTGAGCGGGTCATCGTAGCAGTTGAGTTTCTTTTTCCCAAAGACATTTCATGCGTTATCCATCCAGGAATTGAACCTGTGTGACGTATTTTGCAGTGCTGACTCTAGCTCCAGTCTGTCCTATAGTACGACAGGTGTCAGGCCGCTCCAGGGAGCATCACAAACTGTCACTATACAACAGGCGCCGGAAAGACTGCTAACAATGTTCTACTGAGCTGTTAGAGTCCCCAGAGATCGTTTAATCGTGTGGGAAGGGATGGAAGCAAAGGAACAATTTATTTCTCATCTTTGACATAACATCTGATGGCTTCCTTCACTCCTCTTTCGAAACCACCTGTCTAAAATGTGCACACCTGCATCCTCAAAAGCGTGTCTCTTTTTCTTGTAGATGGAGGTAGACAGCTCTGGAGGCATTTGTTATTCTCTGTAAAGTTTCTTTTCCTCACTGTACCAAAGGTGAAGCCGAAATATAACGAATATGGATTGGGGCTGCCCAATTGAGGTGGTTTTTACTCGCCCCCCCCCCCCCCCCCCCCCCGCTTCCCTCCCCGCAACTAATCAATGCAGAATGACTGACAGTGCAAATGATTGTAATCTTCAGCAAAAGGCACACACAAACACTCACACGATGACCTTTTCTCAAGTCTAAAGGACCTGCTCTGGTGCAATTGCTCCATAATTGGAGACAGTCACAGCAGGAAGTCTCTGTGTGCCTGTGTCCTGCAGTGACAGAGCACATTAAATTAAAATTTTGAGGTGTGACATTTATGTATGAGAGCCACTGTTGAGAGCTGGCCATTCGCGTCAGTGTGAGAGTGAACGTGTGTGTGTGTGTGTTCAGCATTAAAACATCCTAAGGATTCCAGACTTATTGTCTTTATTTGGTTTAATACTTCCACCATGGGGCTTTATTTACAATATTTATTCAACAGTGTCTAAGTGTATGATCATAGTCACTGTTAATTTCTCCCACAGACAACAACATGGAACCAGCTGGTCCATCACGCAACTCCCCCTCGTCTCAGTTCCTCCTGTTATCAGAGTGCCCGTGTCATCTCAAGGATTTCATGTCATCGCAATTCCTCCATTCATTCATTTGCCCAATGACACTTGCCGCTGTCTGCTCGTGCTCTGAGCGTAACATACTTGCAGATGTGAATGAAATAACACTGAAAGACAACCTGTGTTGCCTCTTTGCTTGTGTTGGGAGTTTGGAATAAAGAGAGGAATGACCTCGTTTTGTTTCCTCCACCAAGAAGGTTATGTTATCATCAGTGTGGGGTCATCTGTACATGTTAGAACTTCCTGTCTACTGTTTTTGATGGACCAATGTGAATATTTCTACTGTATGTACCCATGATTTTTTTTTTGGCAAATGATGTGTATGCAGACACTTTTTAAAATCGTTTTATAACTTCAGCAGCAGCAGGAAATGTTACTGACTGGATGCCTTATGGTGTTGTACACATTTGCTCTGCACAGGAAGGAATCCAACGTACCTGTACTCTCTGGCAATTCAACATCCAAACAGATCAGGCCAAATGGTAATAGCTACAAGCACAGTGCTATACTGACCCAGAAGGTCTTCTGGATCCAGTGGATTAAAATGTAAAAAAAAATCCAGGCGCCATTATGTAAAACACAGGTGACAAAGTTGTTTGTGCTTTGGTGGAGGTCATGCGCTCTCCGAGTGCTCTTGTTATGGTGTGTTTAATAAATGAATGACTATCACCGTGAGCCCTTTAGTTAAAAACAGAATATGATTACGACGTGTTCTGAAGTGATGTGTTATGCATTCACAATTAGCATTAAATTAGTTTTTATAATGACTGAACATAAGCTCAAGGACTCTCCATTTTGTTGTCTCTCTTGTCGCTTGTCGTCATTTAATTTATCCCTTTCCTGCTATTTATCTCCCTTTGACTCTGTCACCCCCGTGTCTTAATAAGGTGATGTGTAATTAAGACAGAACTGTCTGGGGACTGTGTTAAAAGCACTGTGGTATAAGAACTTATTTGCATAATTTCTTTCAAGAAGTCATTGTCTCCTCTGTGCTCTCTTCTGTCACAGAGGAGGATGATGATGATGATGCAGTGTTTGGTGAATGACTATTGTGATATCCACGCAATCCACGCAATCCATCTGTTGTCTAAAGAGAAACACATAATACCCCAATGTTTTCAAAAAGTGCGCATGTCTAACGTCATGACCCGTCATGGTTAAGATGTCATCAAAGAGGTTTTCTTTATATGTTCAGGTCACATGCACATTTGTTATTTTTGAATGAATTTTAGGGCTAAGACAGGGAACAACCTGTTGACTATTTGCTTATTATTGTAGCTCCTGTCTTGTAACTGAGAGTTTGCTTCCGTATTTTAACACTTTACAGGTACAATGTGGTAATAGTAATAACCTTTGAACAGGGGTATAATATTATGATAACATATACTATATAATATAATTTCTAATGCAATTTATACCTTTTTTAATAACAATGGTAATAGTGTGGTATTAAGGAGGTGATATTATAGTAAATTAATTGTATTTTCTATTCTTATTACCTGTGCCCGGTTTTCCAAAAGGTTTAATCTGGATAAAATTGATCCCGATTTGGTAATCCTTTTTTTTTTTGCTATCCATGATCACGTAATCCATGTTTACTTTTGAGCCGGTTTTTCAAAGCAACATCGGATTGGATCATTCTGATCTGGATAGAAACTTTTCAGGATCACCAAATCTGAATAATCAGAGCTCAAATCGGAGCATTATTTGATACAATTTTAAAGTTTCATTACATTTTGGGCCTGAAATCCATGCTGAATCCACTCTTCTGATGGGATCAGTTTAATCCAGATTTTTTGGATCAAAGTGATCCCAATCCTACTACAAAGTTCTGAAAAACCCAAACTAAAGGTTTGATCCGGATCAAAACCAAGATTGGATTACGTGATCTAATCCGATTACGTAACCCGTTTTTTTTTGTGATCCAATCCTTATCCAAAATCAGAGAGGATTACTTTTGAAAAACTGGGCCCAGGCTATTACTTGGTGATCGCTATTGGCATATAATTGTATTATTGTAATAATTATAATTACTTCCCTGTCAAAATGTATTACCATACTTCTACCAAAATCATATTTTTACTGGACTGTAAATACTAGTGTTAACAACACGTGGTGGTTAGACTGTATTTGACTACTCTTTGTCAAATATTTACTGGCATTTCCAACTCGATGACTGAGTGCACTGTACAGCCTCTAAACCTGCTTTTGAACATCAAGAGCAGCAGTGTATGAAAACCACAAAGCAAGAACCTTTGGTGATTGTGAGTATTTGTGTGCTCTCATGAGAGCGCTCATGCAAGTGTACTTGAACCGTCGTTTAGTCATGGTCTCTTTATGCTTGTGCGTACATATATTGAAATAATGCTATGAGCTTAGTGCTTTATGGAAACACTGTGAAGATGAACTCAGCTTATTTTTTGAGGGTTAGGGTTAAGGGTTGTAAAAAAAATAAATATGCGATTCATTTTCCAACTTTGCTCGATGTGACACCTTTCATTGATGTGTTAGTTTCTTAATGCACTCATGGGCCAAAAAAAAAGACTCCATACCTAAACACCTGTAATTTAAACAGGCAATTATTTTACCTCACAGAACAGCATCAAAATCATTTTGATTCCTCATTTCCACTTGGTGTCTAAAGTAATATTTGCTGTCAGTAAGTTAGCATTAAGAGTCTCATCTTTCTTCTCGTTCATCCTAGATGTGCGTTTGGTGTTTCATATTGTCACATACAATACTGGTCTGAACTCAGTTTGATATGCAGTGTTTATGTGTCATCCTCAGGCTTCCACCATCTGCTACTTCAATCTGTCGTCTCCAGTCTGCAATGTGATATTTTTCACTTAAAACCCCTTGGAGTCCTCAACACTGTATCCCAAAAAGAGCTTGGGTTTTTGTCTTCTCTGTCACTCTGAAAAGTACTCATCAATATCAATATTTCTGAGCTACAAGTGCACATGTATGATTGCTTTGTGTGGGAACACTCACTCAGTCTTAGGTGCCCTTTCGAAAGGGAAGCAACTCACGCCAAAGAATACTAGTAGCTTGTACAGGCATTAAATATTTTAACATAGACATCAGTTTTTAATTTTTTTTAATAGTCCTGGCGACTTGGTCTAACCTTAACCACAAGTACTGCTGGCCTAACCCTAACCCTAACCCTAAAGGCCACATTATACTTCTCCGACTGCGTAATGCGTTATCCGTCTGTGTCACCACGTAGACCACTCGAACCTTTATACTTCTGCGTCATGGTGATGGATAGGCGCTGCAATTTCCTGCCCGATCAGTAGGGGTCGCTGCGCAAGGTTGTTTGCTTTTGGCTACAGTGAGCAATGGTGTCCGAGGGAGAAAGACTGTTGTTGTTGAAACAGTGGCCGTTTGTCACTTTTCTGTGTCCCGGAACGCAGTTTTAAGAGAATTTGAGGCGAGAAATTGGCCATTTAGAGTCTAAACATGTGCTGTGTGTGTTAAGATATGACGTATTTAGAGTTCAGCAGCAACGAAGTTGGCGGTATTCAGCTCCGCCCTCTGTGGACGCTCGGTGCTCACTGTGAGCCGGCACAGAGCAGCTTCGCTCGGCCTGTCCTGAGGACCAATCGCAGCTCTTGCCGTCTCCGTTGTCCCTTGACGGAGTGACGGACACTTAAAAAATATTCCGTGCTGCCGGAGACGACGTAGAATCTCTTCGACAGGTTCTGCGTCGACGCAGAGGACTCTACGTAGCCTACGCAGAGCACTTTACGCAGGAGTATAAATTGGGCTTAACCCTAACCCTAATCCTAACCCTAACCTCATACAACATATCTTTACCTTAAAATGTAATCGTTTATGTTCAATTTTGTCCCCATAAGAAAGACACGTGCCACTGTATGCAGCTGTATTGATTTACAAGCACTGCAGTATGCAGCTATTGTGCTTCTGCCTTGACTCTGTCAATCGTGATTTGAAATGTGTCACTCTGTGTACCGCGTGTGAACGTCACCACCTGACATGGAAACAAAAGGCAGAAAACGGAGAAAGGCATGTCGAGCTTCGGGCTTAATCGGCATTGTGTTAACTCATCCGGCAATGGTTTGAATGGAACAGAAATTGTACAGCTGCTTTAAAACCAGAACAACTCACAATAATGGAAGAGTTGCTCAGTTAATCGTCTTTGTGTGACAAACACTAGTTTAATCAGAGATCTGTTTGGGGACTTTGGTAATCACTGGTGCTTCTAGACAGACATCTGTTCTTTGTTGAATTTTTTTCAGCTGGAGCATTCTGCACTAAATACAATTCCATTAGTTAGACTGCACTGCTGTAGGATATGCCTCATATAGCTCATCCTTTCCAACTATATTTTTTTTCAGAAAAACACTTCAGACCATATCATACCGAGGATCTCTCACAAAGACACAACATGTGTAATTAGGCCTCCATTTAGCATTAGATACTAGGGTAGAGTGTTCATGCTGCGGTTGGAGCTCAACTCAGATAGAAGCTCTGAAAGCCACAATTATGGAATTGAAATTGAGTCACCTATGCTATTTTACTGCTCTCACTGTCACCGCATCTCCATTTCAATTTTCATGTTGCAATGTTCAAATTATAGAGCTCAGTGGTGTGCCGCAAGGAGGACAGCAGGGCGAGGATGGCGCCTTACTGGCGTGACGATAATGAACCTTCCTCATTTAGCTTTGATGATTTTCAATGAAAAGTTTCTTGTGCATGAACAGGTGAACATCCATCCATCACACTAATTACATACAGTAGCCCCTGACTGAGTAGAAGCTGAAGGGCTGAAGATGGGCATGAAGTTTTTCAGGTGAAAGGAAGCCGTTTTGTGAGCAATGTGTTGTCTGAAGGAGAGGGTCGGATCGAAAACGACGCGAAGATTACAGATCTGTGGAGAAGACGAAACAGTGGAGCCATCAACCATTTTGATGCCTGTGACAGATCACGTTCTGTTGATCTGTCACATTTAGCTTGCAAATATCAAAGGCTTTGGTGAAATTATGGGTACTGAACTAGAAGACTATAATTATATCTTTTCTTTTGACACAAGTATTGCTGTATGGCTTTTTGTTGTTTGAGAAGTCTACGGACAAGCACTTGAACTCATCTTCCAATACATCGAACCGGCACAACTCTATGCGGTTTGCTTGGTTTTCCATTACAATATACAGGAGTACCTCCTCAGCACAGTATACAACACACAAACTAGTGACTAGTGACTTGTAAAGCAGTGATTTTTGATGTTCTGAATCATTATAATCAGTTAATTAAAAAGATTAGTTCAGTACTTCCTCCATGACCGGAGCACAGACTCCGACACAGTCACTGAACTGAAATACAGCGACAGGGATGATTAAAATTTTGAGTGCAACTGCCCTGACGGAGCTCAATGATTTATTCCGACAAAGCTACACAACTTCACTTCTCACATACGTTGAGTGCTGCTCTCATTTATCCCAACATGTTAATCACAAGCATCGATCGCACCGGCCTTGAGGCAAGAGAGGCGCATAATTGAATGGCTTGATCTTTGCTTGCAACAGAGGAAGTGTATAGGGAACAAGTGTGCGTGAGTAAAAGAGGCTTAATTTGTACTGTCCTTGTGGACAAAGACACGACATGACACATGATGCACAAACTCACCTGTGCTTATAGCTGAAAATGCACACCCAGAGACCGATAAAGAAAGATGCATGTTAACCGGACAAAACGCCAGAATGCTTAACTTCCAGAAGCAGTGGTTACTCATCAAATTAAATGAATTTGTCTAAAGTTGATCAAGCACCTCATCAACATTAGACAATCTGTGATTGTTTTACGTATTATTGATCGTCTACCACTTTATTCTCTCTAGGGTCATGGGGGGATTGGGGTTGGATCCAATCTTGGCTGACGCATGCCATTTTTCCACTACAGCTTGGCTTGGCTCTACACGGTTTGGTTGGTTTTCCTTTAAAACATAGTCCCTCCTCAACATGGGTGACAATGGTTTACATTTGGCACAAAAGTACCTACACACCATGAATTGCTTAATTTCTTTAATTGTAGACACAAATAAAAGTCAATAAAGTAAAAATATAGTGAACTGAATGGAAGTGATGGAGCGGCATCATTTTCCAAGCTCAGTATTTACAGTTGGAACCAGTCTGCTTCTCCCTGTGATGTGATGGTCAAACAATTTATAAATACATCCAGACGCAAAAAATATGCTTTATTCTTACGATGATGGGATTTTCTCACGAGACACTTCTCAAAGCATAGCTGTGGTTAATCTTGATTAAAATCATCACAATCCCACTGTAATAAGCAGCTTCTGCCACTGTCACGCCAGTTTTACATCAGCTAACCTGCACCACTCGTACAGTAGGAGCGATAATGGATCTGTAACTTTGTAACTAAAAATTCATTTACTGCCTTTGTATGTACCAAGTAGCATCTATTCACATCTGCTAATTTTGATGATGCCAATGTGATTATTTTTGCATTCTCACTAACCATAATCAGTGTACATTTTTTTAAAGAAATTGACTAAATTATGGTTTGGCAGGATGAACTTTTCGAGTGTTGCGGTTCAGAATATGAGAAAACCTTTATATCTTCTGGATGTTTGAGAGATGACAGGAATATTTTACCCTTGATTATGTGAGCGATATGAAATGAAATTCCAAATGCACAACTCTCCTTCCGGCAAATTTTTTTGTATTTATTTTTTAATGATTATTAATATCTCCGCCATTAAATGAAAATACTAAAAAGCAAGAACTGGATAACTATCTAACCCTCACACTGCAAAGAACTACAAGTTGCTCTTTTGTCACTGTCATGTTCCAGAACATCGTTTTTCATACATCTTTCTTTTTCCCAGCAAAGAACATTCTGTCCTCCGTCCACACGTTCAGAGCAACAACGTTCACATGTATTATTCCCTTTGTTACGGAGCCGTCATGGCTTATTAAAAAAGATGGATGGTTATTGTGTGCAGCCCAGCGCTCATTCATCAGCAGGATATTGATCAGAGAACAATGCATGGTGACATGATCCATGACACCATCAGTGTTGGCACAGAGGTGTCCTGGTGTACAACATGCTCCTAAGTCCTAATCATTAAAAGTGAAGGCGAGGACAGAGAATGAGCCAAATCTCTCATCTCCCAAGTCTCATTTAAACGTGTCAAAGCCTTCCAATATTTTACCACCACTTTAAAAGGCAGGGGATTAAACATTCATTGTGGTTGAGCCTTATATAAGAACGTGCTGTTTTCTTGTGCGCTTTAGAACAAGTTTAACCCGACAAAATGTAAATGGCCTGTAATTGTAACGTCCACTTAGAGCAATAATACTCTTTTGCCCTGTGGCAGCCAATAATATATTTCACTTCTAATAACAAATTACCTTTTCTGTTTTTAATCTAAAGGCCAATAAGGTAATAAAACTAATGAAACAAAGTGATATAGCTGGCTCGGTAACCTTTTTTTTTTACAACAATTATTGTTGACATTAACGCCGTCATTGTTTATTATTGTCTTATCCAACCTGCAAATTAGAATGATATCCAAATTACATCCAAGCTATTTAAGTAATGGAAAAAAAAAACTAAATTCAGTGACCAATATTCAATCAATCAAACTGACCGGACCACCTGGTAATGAAGGCAAATGCCACGCTTTAGTATTTGAACATAGACATTGTCTTCAAGGTCTCCTCAAAAGCCACCCAGGTAATGAGAGTATATTGAAAATCCACTTGACTCACGGAGTCCCCTTATGACAAGAAGAACGATAGAAAATGAAATCACGAATGAAAAAAGACAAAGATAAAGCGAGGCATCTATGAACGGACACCAGTGTGATTGACAGTTGGTATCATCCATTAGCTGTTAACGTCTTTGGGGACAACAGATAGAAACTGGCCTTTGGCGAAAATCTGTAAACGCTTCCAAATAAACTATCAAATTAAACTTTTAACAACAACAATTAACAATAGGAGCTTGATTGCTTGATTGTCACTTCTGAACTTCCAGTTGGGAAACATACTGGGACTTCAAAATGAAATGGAAATGGAGTTGAAATTCATAAGGGTGGCATCACGAATGGTTGTCACTTGCATTCAACAAACTTCTCCTGGTATGTTGACCTGATACATCTCCATCCATCCATCCATCCATCTACCGGTGCTGTGCCTATCTCAGCTGACATAAGGGGATAGGCGGGGTACACCCTGGACAGTTCACCAGTCCATCACAGGGCCACGTATAGAGACAAACAACCATTCACTCACACTCTCACACCTACAGTCAATTTAGTGACCAATTCACCTAATCCCAATATTGCATGTTTTTGGACTGTGGGAGGAAGCCTGAAAACCCGGAGAAAAAAACCCACGCACACACGGGGAGAACATGCAAACTCCCTTGTTTCACCCAGGGCTCGAAATTGTTCCAACAGGGGCTCAAACCCGGGAACCTGCGTCTTCTCGCTGCAAAGGCCAGGGCGCTAACCGCTACCCCATGAACCATGGGCCCTCTGATACATCTCATTTGGTAAAATTGGTGGCCAACTAGAACATTTAAATAAAGCAGTCATCACTTAATGTGTGGCCTGGATGGCTGAAATTTGATATACATGCGTATCACGTCACATTGTGTGTGTTAGTGTTATTAACCTATTAATGTATCTTGGCTGCTCCAATGTTATTAGTGAAGCCAGTATTTCTTTCAAACTTTCAGCGAGGGAATTTTTATTTTGAAGCCCATTGATTACAAGCGAGTGGGAACCGGCATGATATTGGCTAAACCTTCAGCCTGTCCCACAAATGTGTCAGTACACAAATAATTCAATAATTGTGGAGTTAAATAGCAGAAATCTCACAACGTTGAACGATCAGAGATTTAATTCTGGGCTCAAATGCAACTTAATTAAATATTTAGGTTAGTGAGTTTAATTGTGTCTGTCAATACCTTGCACCTCTGTAATCCAAATGCAACTCAGTCACATATAGTTTGGTCAGATATGCACTAATGCATCTATGTTGATGTTACTTACTTGATATTTGAACTTATCAGTAAAACAAATACACACCTCCCCTCATGACTGCCTCAGAAGCTCCACCATATATATTCATACACAAATGGTATTTTCTTATTTGAGGGGATGTTGGGATGTTACCATCTTATGCTATGGCCTTATGAAAGACACATTTAGTCCAAATCTATTTTCTGGGGACCTGTTTTCTTTGAGTGGACCCACTGAGTGATGAATTCTAATACATATTTTCCGACACAAACATAGTGTATTAATTACCAACCATGAACAATTGCTTCAGTTCCCATGTTGACCAGAACAAATGAGGCAATTTGAGGACAGGCTGGAAGTTGCCAACTCATTTTCAGAGGGATTATATTGAAATGGTACTGGTACTGTATATTGTTTTTGAATGTTTCATTGTGTCAAAAAAACATGAATGTTTCATGTTTTTTTGTCAATAGGTGAGTTTTCATCAGCCTTTTTTTTTGTATGTGTGGATAAAATATGGGGTTGGAAATGCAAGTCTTGAAATATCACATAAGAAAATGATTGATGGCAGAGGAATAACCGGCATATTGATCAAATGTAGATACAATTGAGTGCAACGGAAAATAAGCAAATATTACAACAAGACAAACAGGGGAATCAAAGAACCATGTTTCAAAATCTATTAGCACTCTTAATTTACGTTGTCAAGTTGCACAATCTTATTCCTCTGCGGTCACCCAGAATTATGAGCCATCCACTGCTTATCTCACTGAACTCACTAAAAAATAATCAGCCTTACAGCAGCATATGAAAATGCTAATTTTCATTTACCGAATGTATGATGTAAGCTGCTTTCAAACATGTTATGCCATTTTTCTCCCCAGACATTTTCCAGGAACATCTCCTGCCAGCCCCCTATGGTCAAATCTCTGGATGACGTCCGTGTAAAAGGACCACAGAAACACGAGTGAGTCATCTTTTTTCACACTTTGCCGACTGATAGGGTAAAACCTCCAGAGTCACAAATATAAGGATTTAAATGATTAAAAAGTGGATTTTCCATAATATGGGACCTTTAAACAGCCGGCCTTTGCTCATGCAATCAAATTATACAATATTGCAGAAGGAAATTCAATAATGGCCTAATAGTCCATAAATGTGATTTTAACGTCTGCTTTGTGAGGATAATGCCCCTCACGATTGGAAGTACTTATCATCTTGATCTACTCCAGGATATAATTTTGAAGATTTACAATTGCTTTGGAAAAAGTTGTTCCCTCCAGTGAAATTAACATGCACCAGATACAATACTTGTCTTTACTATATACTGTATATCATGCCCTAAAGATCAAAATATGCATTGCTAACGATCCACTGATGGTTGAGGAAAGATTTTCACTGCAAAGCGGAAAGTATTTCACTTTGACTTCATCGCAACTTTTTCCTTAAGCATTATTTTTTACAATTTCGTGAACTGACACTTTGCTGCGAGAAACTCCCACGTTTTTCGAAAAAATGGAGACTTTCATTTCAGCATGAGAGAACTGAAGACATCACTTTTGATTTCCACTCCTCGTTTTTTTGTAAACTTTCATCACTTGCTCGGTCTCCGCTTGGTAGCTCTCGTCCACATACGATGTAGTGACTCATTCATGAGAGCACAGCCTAAAGATATTTCAAGCATAATCAAAGAAACGGAATATTTTTACATACAAAATGCGGGGAATATGTTTCATTCAGCTGGGAGCTGAACATGCAGAACTCAGGAAGAAAAAAAAAAGATGAAGTCTTTTCTTGGGGAGCAAGAGTGGATGAAGTTGAGGACTGTGGCAAGAGACGGCAGGAAGCAGGGTGATGTATAAGCAGGGTAGAGAGGGGCTAAGCTGGAAGGCTGATTGAATGCCAGAGAGACAAGCGTGAAAAGACAAAAGGATGCGCGTGACCTGGCTTGAGATCTTGATCCACAACACAGCTAACACAACAATGTGGGGACAAAAATCCAGATATGATTTACTGCATAAGTTGATGAGAAGATAGACTACAGACCTGCAGTCTGCTCAGCAATCAGTGAGCAGTGGGAAACGTGAGAGAAGCACAACGCCCCCAACACAGACACATAAACACATACAGAGAGAGACAGATGGGAGAACATTTTAGAGCAAGAGAAAAACCGGAGGCCATGGCTGTGATAGAATCACATAAAAAAAAGAATATTGCATCCCTCCACCAGCTTCTCTCTTGTAGCTGGAATACTTTTCTTCATTTGGGTTGTTTTTAAACACAATTCCAATGTGTAATGTCATAGTGAAATACAACTAACTCCTACAAATTAAAACTTTCATTTGGAAACATAATAAGATTATATTATAGATAAAACATATATTTTGTTATCAAATTAAACTTAAGTCATGTTTGATATTTGACACATGAAGCAACAAAGCAAATAAAGCGTTAAAACTGAGGACAGATTAAGACAGGAAGATCAAATGCAACACACACACAACGCAAGTGACAAAAATATCTCTTTGGCAGAATTTTTTTTTTTTTTATCAATTAGTTTTCAAATGATCCAAACTTCATAAAACATTATCTGCTCTCTTTCATTTACACACAACACTGGTGTGAGTGGAGACCTGAAAGTCCGTGAACAACGCTGCGTTCATCAGCGTTTGTAGAGAATATGATTATTAAACTTCATGTTGAACACACATGACGTTCACCTGCTTTGGCACTGCCTAAAGCGTGTGTGAGTGTGTGTGAGTGAGTCAGTGTTTGCTGGAGAAGCTCTGCTTTCCACCTAAAGCACTGACACACACACACACACACACACACACACACACACACACACACACACGCTGGCCTATTCCCTTCATTGGGGACCAACGTCTGTCAGCGTCTCCTGTTGGAGCAGGTGCAGTTACTCAGTCAAGTGTAAACTATTACAGCGCTTGCAGGTTTGAGTTATGCTAATTCTGCCTCCTGTGTGTGTGTGTGTAATGAATGAACCGAATTGGAAGTACAGGAGCAGAGATGCGTGCCAGAAGTTTAAGCTGGGGGAAGGCAGTGTGAGCCCAGAACTCTAAGTCAGAGTCCAGTCTACACCCTGGCAGGATGTTGAGGGGGAGAGCCACGTATTTGTAGCTCTGTGCTTGATTGAGATTCTTGTCAGCCGGTGACCTGGCTCCTGCACAGCTGACTCCACTCCTGCAATCACACAGAGGGCAGAGGCAAAGGGGAGAAAGAGAGAGAAAGTGCCGGCTATGGCAGAGGACACGGTGTGTCCTCATATTTTAGACACACCTTAAAAATCCTCAACAGAAGACGAGAGAGCAACAGTTTTCCTTCTTCACTCACATTCATTTTACATTTGTCAGTACCTTGTCTATATAACATGTGCACTGTGTATACATAATTACATACAAACATTTGTATTGTGATTTACACTTCAGATTGAATGCTAAACTTAATTTCATTTTTAATTCTGTACTTTTCAGTGTTAAAAAAGTTGAATCTAATCTAATCTAATCTAATCTAATTATTTACTCAACAGTTGCGCTTTTTCCCCACGTGTGTTTGGCCACTATTTTCTAACATATAATGTGTGAAGAGGAGACGCTCTGTGTTATGCTTCACAAGGACTTTAAAGTCATGATCCACAACACATTAATGTTAGATGAATAGATTCTGGAGTCTGTGCTGAAGAATGCTCAGAATGGCTAATTGAGCAACTAAAATCAACACTCAAGATTTTAGTCTTTGGACAAAATGTGCTTGCATTTGTTTAGTTGTTTCTGTCCTTGATAGTTTAAAGGGACAATGTGTAGTATTTATGGGTTTATATAACCCAAAATCCACTTTTTTATACATATTATGTGCTCCTGCATTGTCTAGTCGCTGTATAATAGTTTTTGTTTCATTTTCGTAGTGTTTCAAAAAGTCATGTAAAATAACATGGTCGCGGGCCGCGGTTGCATAGCCACTGTTAGCAGCGAGACGCCATGTTTCTACCGGAGCCTGTAAGGACAAACGCGAGAGAACAAATCAAGCGTCTCTTTACTTGTAGCAGAAGTCCCGCCTCCTCTCTCTCCGCTTTGTCTGCTACGGCCGCGGTAGCTCGCCCTCTCCCTCACCTCACGAACCTCATCTGCTGACACGGAGAAAGACGACGAGGACGACATTTGACCAGCTGCTGATACTGTAGCGCTCAGGGAAGGGAGGGGGTGAGCAGAGCAGCAGTTCTTTGTTGTAAGTTTCAGCCTCTCCTCTAGATGGCACTATAAATTACTTACTTCACCTTTAAGTCTAGTTTTAAGCTTATGCATAGATTGGAAACTGATTAAAAGTTTAAAGGGGTATTATTATGCAAAATCAACTTTTTAATCATTTAAATTCTTATATATGGGACTTTGGAGGTCCTATCAGTAGGCAGAGTGTGATAAAAATGAAAATGAAAACCACCTGCCCAATAATATTTTGGTTTATATATATAAATATTATTACTATTTATTACTAGTAATAAATATTATTACTATATTATTACTATAATATATTACTTTTGTGTGTTTTGCTCAGCCAAAGTGTAGTGTCCATTCATCAAACAGCTTCATCTTTGAGAGTACAGAGAAAGACACAGAATGAGACACAGTATGAGCAAGAGAGCACAAGTATGTGGGTGCTTTAATTTGTGATATAATGTCCTCAGAGACAAGAGGAAGTGTGAGCTAATAGGCCTGTACTAGGGAACGTGTGGTGACAGTAATTGTTATATTGGGACGGTGAAAGGACATAACCCTCTATCCAGTGGTGAACATAACGAGCTATCCAATAACTCGCAAAAGATCGTGAAATGGCTAATTCAGATTTATCACGTATCAGGTGTAAAGTATCCTTAAACTTGTTAGTGCTTTACAAAATTATTATTATTAAAAAAAAAGACAATTTTCTTCTCAGCGGGAAAGTGTCAGAACTTCGTCTGACGGCAGCCTCAGCAGGGTACCATTGTTGTATCGGGCTTATGAACTCGTTAAGTTAAGAAAGACTGTTTAAATCACCCTTGATGTTAATTACTGAGCTCTCAAATTAACACCTTCGCACTGGTATGTGGGTGAGGACAAGCCAATATAGGCCAGGCAAAAAGGGATGACTGAGAAGTCAGGGCTTTTTCATAACCAGAGAGGGAGATTCAGTAGATTAATGCTCCCAATGCTGAATAACAAAAACCCTGTAAAATAACACAGATTTTTGCCTTTTGTTTGCATTGAAGAAATCATCTTTTACTGAATGAAAAGTGTGGATAAATATTTTCTTTTTTCACCCTTGTAGAAGCCAATCATGTAGTATTAATATAGATATTTAGAGTTTGTTTGTTTTGTTTTTTTATTTAGATCCCCATTAGCTTTTGCAAAGCAGCAGCTATTCTTCCTGGGGTCTATCATATTCAGTGTGACAAATACAATGTAGAATGATACAGACATGACATACATTGTTTAATTGCACCAAGGTTACCATTTTGCAGATTGTGGCCCAACCTCTAAAGATAAGGCTGCCAAAGTTTTCTTTTCATGTTGTCCAACAGATTGCCAAGGATTTTAAGCAGTGATTCTCCACTATCTAAAATTGTTATTAAAACAACTTACATGTTTAATGAAGCCTGAAATTGTAATTTTCTTGCCTCAGATTTATTTAAAGGTGAAGTAAGTAGTTTATAGTGGCATCTAGAGGAGAGGCTTAAATTTACAACAAAGACCTGCTGCTCTGCTCACCCCCTCCCTTCCCTGATCGCTACGGTATCCTCAGCTGGTCAAATGTCGTCCTCGTCATCTTTCTCCGTGTCAGCAGATGAGGTTTGTGAGGCGAGGGAGAGGGCGAGCTACCGCGGCCGTAGCAGACGAAGCGGAGAGAGAGGAGGCGGGAGTTCCGCTACAAGTAAAGAGACGCTTGATTTGTACTCTCGCGTTTGTCCTTACAGGCTCCGGTAGAAACATGGCGTCTCACTGCTAACAGTGGCTATGCAACCGCGGCCCGCGACCATGTTATTTAACATGACTTTTTGAAACACTACGAAAATGAAACAAAAACTATTATACAGCGACTAGACAATGCAGGAGCACATAATATGTATAAAAAAGTGGATTTTGGGTTATATAAACCCATAAATACTACACAGTGTCCCTTTAATACCCAGAGAAAGATGAAATTAATCTTCACATTTAGACATAGGCACTGCTTCAGTGAAATTTGATTAGGGTTACATGCAGTTGTGCTGTGTCCACTGATCAAATCTATTCATGGCTAATTCATTGTCAGTGCGGGCGCTTTGATTGCTTGTGATGTATGTATGAATGGCTGGTCTGAGTGATTCGCGCATGCGTGTGTGTTTGTGTGTGTGTACGATTACCTTTTTTGGACCTCTTCTTCCACCAAAAACCTTGTCAGGAGTCCTCATGGAGACCAAAAGCAGTACCTAATTTCCAAGGAACTGGTTTTTAGGCTTGAGATTTTAATTGTGGTTATGTTAAGATTAGGATTAGACATTAACTGGTTAAGGTTAGGGTTGTGGTTCGGGATAATGCTTTGTTTTACAAGCAGTGTCCTGAGCGCTGTGAGTGGGCATGTGTAGGTGTGCGCACAAAAAAAATCAATGTTTTGTCTGTCAGGGGACTCATGCAGTTTCTAAGCACAGATGATGGGTACAGATTGACTGCAAAAAATCAGTACAGAAGGCACAGCAGGGTGTGGTGTCCCTGCAAGGTATTTTGTCTTTTGTCACTCACTCACATGTTTTTGTGGTCCTCCTCAGTCTAAGTACAGGAGATAAAACACGCGATGTTGAATTCCGCGCTCATTGGGACGTCACAAGACTCTTAATTCCTGGAATTGTTGTCTCATGGAGCTCCGCTTTGTCCGTAAAACAAGGGCGATGGCATCCGAAAACCGGAAGTCCGCAAAGTCCACGAAAATTATATTCTTGGTTCCACAGTGCAGCACAGAGTGCTACACTTCAACTTCCAGCCTCAGAGGATTTATCTGTCCAGTGGATACATGTTATATAACAACAATGTGCCTGCTAGAGCCTGCAATTGATCACTTTTCCAAATGCTAACTGCTGTTAGCTCCCAGTAGCCGCTGTGGCTGATGCCATTTCCTGTCCCTTAAGTTTCTTTTAGGACACTAGGGAACTAGTTTAACTTGGAGAAATAGGTATAATATGGGACCTTTAACGTTAGTGAAGTTATTAGGTTCTGTGAGTGACAGTCAACCAGACCGAGACACTACATAACCCAATCATTTCAAATAATAATAATGAACAAACCACCTGATGATTTTTATCAGTAACTGAACATCAGTAACAGTAAGAGATGACATTCATTGACAAGATCAGTGTTATTTGCTTTAAAAAAATCTATTTCAAATACTTAAGGCACAAAATAACACAGTTAAACTTATAAATAGAGGCAGCAATGAATGATGATTGATCAGTGACACGTTTACAAAGTTAAGTCAATTGTATTTATATAGCCCGACATCACAAACACAGTTCACCTTGACAGGCTTTACAGTCAGTACAGCAGATCTAATAAAGACATTAACAAGCATTATTTATTGACAATAACAACTCCAAGGTTCCTTAGAGCAGAACTGGAGGCCATCATAATGTCATCCATGCAGGGTGCTAAATGTCCAGGTAGAGCTTCCCTAAGGTGTTTAGGGCTGCAAAAAAAAAAGTTATGTGTCATCCAGGTCTTTATGTCTATGAGCAATGTTTGCATTTCCAAAATTACTGCTGTTTGTCTCCCCTTGAATGGCAGCAGTGTAGATCATAAACTGTACCTCCTTTATGCGAGCAGATGGGACATGAACAAATCCATGCGTGGATCCCAAGCTGTGGACTATACTGCCAACAATGGTGCTGCATTCAAGTCTGTCCTTTTGTGACTGGGTTTTAAAAAGCTCATCTGGAGATATTTTATTATTTTTGTTTAATGTAGCCACAGTTTGATTTATTTTAGGGTAAAAATGATGAAGAAACAAGAGAGAGAGAGAGAGAGAAAGAAAGAGAGGGAGTCCAGATGCGTGAAAGTTTGTTTGAGAATATGCATAATGGATAACAACGCACCAGTTTCAATTTTATTCTCTTGGAATAAAAAAATATTTTTTTTAATGTTTATGTCCCACTAAAATCCACCCCCTATCTTTTCTGCTGTGTTTACTCTTAAAATAAGAGAGGAAATTCATTCTTGACACATTGACTACAGAGAGAGACAGGCAAACACAGCCAGCTTGCCATACACTTTAATAGGCAGACTTGTTGTGAATGTCCTTGAGGTATCCTCTACCAAATGAAGACAAATGTGACTCTACTAGGTAATCTTAAGTGTATTTGTGTGTGTGTGCGTGTTGTGCTGACATTGCAAATGTTACCCAGAAGTATGCACACATTGACCTCATTTAATCACAAGTTCTGTTTTTTTATCTGTCAAATACAAATAAAACTAGAAAATCACTCGGAGAGCACAGCCCTCCGACAAGGCAGCTCAGCCCCACACAAAATAGTGATACAAATAGTGATAGCTTCTACAGATTTAAAATGTAATCACTTATTCCCATTGCGGACATTTCCTCAAAATTTCATCCAAATCCGTCCTTTTCCGTTGCTAACAGACAGACAGACAAACAGACAAACAAACTCTGGTGAAAACATATATCTCTTGGCGGAGGTCAACAAAGTGCTTTCAAGTCTTGTCACACTGAAATTGACTCAGACTGGTGCAGTGTCTGTTTCCCTTTCCCTTACATTTCTTATCTGAACAACGTTATATAGTACTGGCACATTTCGAGCAATGATTCGTTTACAAAACTGATTTATATGTAATTACAGGCTATTCCCACCATCACAGATGATATGAAAAGATAGCTTTGACAACCAGGCAATTAGCCTATGTTTAGCTATAGTCATATAAACCTGCTTTAGGCACATACAGTCTTTGGTTTTACCATTTCCATTAAGGCTTGACCTACTGAGGTAGATGTACTGGTCAGTTAAGCACGGAAGGAAATGTTCTCGTGTTTCTGTGATGACTGTTGCTTGCTGTGCATTCATCCATGAGACTTAATTAGAAACAGTGACTAAGCAAGGACACAGTTCACCTCCGCACTGCTAGGAAAATAGGATTAAGTGACGGGATGTTGTGTTTATTTGAGCCTTTGCAGACCCCATCAAATAAGTGATGAGTTCATGAGGCGCTAACAGAAGATCTATTGAGCTATGTTGTTGACAGGGACTTTTTTTTTTTACCCTGTGGTGGGAAGCAACTGTTATGTGCCTACATCCTGTTTGGTCACTGTCATAAAGACAGCAATAGTAGTTAGCGAGACACTGCACTTTGGGTGCAGAATAACAAACTCTGTGCTGTAAATTGAGTCCATCCAAGTTTTCCATCCAGTTGGCCAAGAGGAAAAGTGTAAACAAGGCTCCGAGGGACAATGTGATCACAGATGGTCCTGTTGTTGGAGCGATTGCACTACAACATCACAACGACAAGTTTAAGCCAAATACTTTTGTTAATAATTAGTATTTATAGGGTTTCATCGTGTTGGTACGTGACATGGAGAATGACATCTCATCTCATAGGCCTCAAGGCAACATGGCTACACAGCACAGAGAGGCCCATGCAAAAGGAAAAGCTACAAGCACACACAAATTGTTTGGACAATTTATTGAACCATGCCTCCTTTCTTGACAGCAGGCTTTTTATCACACTCATGGCGTGCGTGTGTTTGAAGTGTACCGAAGAGACCTCAGGGCATGAATGTGAGTCAAAACAATACCGTGTGTGTGTGTATGAGTGTGTTTATGACAATGAAAAACAACACTACTGCCTACAGTCCTGACAGCCAAAGAAACAAAACCTTGGGAAAGTTGATATTTTTGGTCTGTAAGTGCATGAGGGATCTCAGCCATATATTATTGTTTGAGCACTTTGTGGTTTTGTCTGTGAAAGTGGTATAGAAATGAAATTTACTTATTTACTCACTCACCAGTATCTCGCAAACTACTGGTGAGCCCTGGCTTACACTGGGCAATGGCAAAATGGCTGGCCAGGCCACAGAGATTAGCCTGGCAGCATTACTCTGAAATACTGTAGTTCCTGAGTTCCCTGACACAGACTCATCAGCCCTTGGATGGTGCAAACCCAGACGAAACCAAGCCAAAAAACCTTGTGAAGCTCAGTGGTGAAGGACTGGAAGGAACCACAGTCTGGAGCGTGTCTTTCCCCACTCAGCAGTTACCCAGAGACGGGTTCTCACAGTAAGATGGTTGGTGGTGAATGCCACCTTGGGGTTGCACAGCAAACAAAATGGAACAGTTAATAGAAAAAGGGATTCTGCAAACCCCCTGTGAACACTGAACAGAAGCAGATGGAGGGGCCCAATTAATGTTTGATGATGTACATTATTGATTCACTGATATGGCATCTCACTCCTGTGGCTGATGTCCACAGCACAGATACTTTGACATTTTAATCCCTTTGATTGTGAATCTGTTTCTACTCTGGATTTATGCTGTAGAGCAGGGGTCACCAACCTTTTTGAGACAGAGAGCTACCTTAAGGGTAAAAAATAATATGGAGGGCTACCACATTAACATTTTTTTTTTTTCTTTACCATTTAAATGATTAATATTATGCATTTAACTGCATACACATTCATTCCAGTGCTTACTCCTAACGATTACCAGTTTTTATAAACAATATCAAAGATATTTTACTGAGCGATCATACAGATACATGCAAGTGAGGTGAAGTGAAGTGAGCCCGCGGGCACCGTATTGGCTGCCTGCGGGCTACCAGGTGCCCGCGGGCACCACGTTGGTGACCCCTGCTGTAGAGGTTTGAAGAGAATGTTTCAACACTTGTGGTGTGTTGTTATCATGTAGCAAACATTAAATCAACAACATTCCCTTATGCCATGATGGAAAATCATCTCACAGAAAAAAAAAACAAGAGTTTGGAGCTGGATGAGTTAGAAATGTTACAGCCACATTTGTTTCACATTTGTTTAAAAAAGTTTGCCTAGTATTAAAAACCCAACTTTTATTGCTGCTTTCTCTTCCTCCCTCAAACATTCAACCATCATCCCTGCTTTGGCCTCTGGGTATTGGTTCTATAATTTGATCATTTTCCTCCCAGACACAAAAGAGCCTTTCTTTTTTTCATTAAACTGACTTTGTCATTGCTTCAGAGATTCCTGACTGCTCATCAATAGAGACATTATGAATAATGGGACCACAGTTTCGCGGATACAGCACAAAGCTGATAATTATAGACAAAGAAGGATTTTACTTGTGCACATGAAGTACTGGGTCATTTTGACTGTTTTATCATCAATTATTGTCATAAAACAGTCATTCCATGTGGGGCCAAGCAATTTTCACACATTTGCTGTAATACATGTGCAGAAACAGGTCAGAGACTTTGAATGGATAGAGAAATTAATGGGCAGTTGTTCAGAGCAGTGACAGATAGGGGAGATTTCCACACTGCCACTGTAAACATGAAATTCAAAATGACTTAAACATGACTTCAAAAAGCTAAGCCAAACTTCATTGTAGCGTGTAAGAAACAATGGCAAGATATGCTCTTTATATTCTGAAAAGAAACACGACTGAGCATTTGAACAAGTCATTCATCCGTCTGCTGTCTGCTGCTGCTTGTAACCTTCCTCAGCAACATCTACAACATAATGATAATAATAATAATAATAATAATGATAATAATTGAAACACTAAAACAGTACGGAGAAAAAAAAAAAAAGGTGAAATCTCGAGTTTCAAAGTCGAGATCTCGAGTTTCCCAAAAAATTCTGAAAAAAAAAAAAAAAATTGATGTAAAAATGATTTTTTGAGATCTTAAAGAGATCTCGACTTTGAAACTCGAGATTTAAATTTTTTTTTTTTTTTTTTTCTCATGTCACTTCAGGGGCTCCGTAAAAACAGAGACATAGATGTGACAAACAAAATATGTAAAAAAAAAAGTAATTCAGCCGTCACAGTCCAGGGTTCATGGAACGTTTGGAACCTCTGTCCTTAACATTAAATGAAATACGAACCACCATATTTCACTCTGTGGGTTAGACTGGTTATGACTAAAAACATATACGACCATACTAGAGTTCAAACTGACAGGAATAGTACAGCACACACACACAGAAGGGAAACAATTTCGCGAAAATTTAATTCGGCAGCACACAGATATAAGATGAAAAGAATGCCCACGTGTACACATCAGAAATCTGCATTGACCTTCACAGTCTTCAGATTGTTCTTCGGAAGTGATGGAGACAAAGTCACAGAAGATAAGTGGTAAATGCCTTGCTCTCTCCCTGTGTGTCTGCTGATTAAACAATTAAACCTAGACACTCTTTTTCAGTCACTTCACCATGAAGAGAAACTATTCCACTCTCCTTCCCTCACTCATGTTTTCTCACTTTGTGTTTAACTCTCTCTCACTCACTCACTCACACACACACTCAAAACCATGGCTAACCATTCATTGTTAATAGCAGTTTACAACCTTCTATCACATTGCAGCATCTTTTATTTATTTATTTTTTCTGTACGGTTACCTTGGCAACAACTCTTGCCTCGTGTCTGAGCCCTCTCACTATTTCCCCCATTGTTCACCCTCCACGCTGTGTCTAGTCGCACGCCTCTTTTGTCTCCTGGAAAAAATTAATTCAGACACACATTGATGTTTTGATGTGGATTGTTCAGTTACACGCAAAAGAAGACCATAAATATTAAAACTTCAGATTCAGAAAAGTTTATTGGGAAGTACGCATTTTTTCTTTGTCAGTTGGTCAACATAAAAGCCACATCTGCTGTAGTCAAAAGGAGAAAGATCTTGTCCCACCAAAAAGATAAATATAATATGTTTACTATTTTGTTTTTTTCATGTAATGTAAAACCAAAGTGACAGAAACTTAATTGAAGAGAGTTGTAGGGCCCTATTTAAATGATCTATAGTCAATGGTCTAAAGTGCGTGGCCCTACTGCATTAGCACGTGCTAGTCACATGGTGCATAATCTCGGGCTCAAGGAACTAAAGGGTTTCATGAAATGTCTGATTCAAAGGTGTGTTTCGGGTGGAAAATCAAAAAAGCCAAACAGAAATGTTCTTGTCATTCCCTTAAAAGTGGGTCCACCTGTACCTGGTGCTTTTGCACGGTTTAATGACAGGCCCTTGTACATGCAATATTACTAATAACAAACACACATGCATTTTATCCAGTATATGTATTGATATATTAAACAACAATGTGGATTTTACATCAGTTATTATACTGTAACAGAAGAGAAGAGAGGGAAGCGATCAGAACCATGGACAGCGCCTGTGTGTGACAGAGCAGAAGAGCTGTCCAATGTCACCATAGTGCTGAAATGACAGCTGACTGTTACAAATTTTTTTTTTTGCATTTATTTCCTTGTGACCCTGAAAGTATAGGTTGCAATGTTAGTTTCACATTCCCTCACAAATGAGCTTCAGCATTTATCTCGTCCTCCTCCAGCTGCGCATCAATGGTACCATTCCATTGCCATTTCCACTGTTCATACACCACACAGTGTCCAACATGTAACTGATCCCCAGCAGCAACCCCCCCTCCCCACGCTAATAGTACAGGGTCCTCCGTGTGAGATAGAGCTCATAACGTCTGAAGATGCAACAACATAAACAATTTTCTTCTTCACACATTCGCCCAAGCCCAGTTTTCACATCTACTACAAATTATCAGCTGTAAAGTCTCAAGTCTCTAAGTCGTGTTGAAAGCCCAGAGACGGAGACATGTTCACATTAATGTGAAAATAACACCACGTCCTTGGCCAAATTATATTAGCCTCCATATGTGGCCCAGTTGTTTCCACTAACACTGCCAAACAGCTGGTTAGTTAATGCAGAAAATGTGTGCTTTTTTCCCCTGGGGAGAGAAGAGCCATTTGATATCACACGCCATGCTGGGCAGAGCACCTCCTTGTTTGGAGATAATAGTTTTAACTGCCATTATTATCTTTCAAAGATACGACCAAACAGCTGCCGCGCCAACACTGAACCACACAGAATCATCAGTGGAGCAGCTTGTTGAGGACGGTGGACGTCTGCTGATGGCTTATTAGAGCTGTTGCCAGGGAGAAGCCATGAGTGTGTGGCTTGGTGAGTGTTAAAATATTTATAGGGATGAAAGAAATGACTCACAAATGGATTCAGAGGGAAAATTACGTGTGTATGTGTGTGCAACTTGACCTTTGACTCAGTATCCTGGGTTGTTAAAAATCTATTTAGCTCTATGAAAAAGATGTTTGTCATCGATCGAACCCTGCCTCTTTAATTGGTTTTTTCCCTATTTCCATTATTTCATCATAAAAAAGGTATTATCTTGAGTCTGTCCTTTTCCTTCCATTTCGTGCTGTTGTGTTTTTGTTCCGTTCACATGAAAGCAAACAGTGATTATAAAACAGTGGCTTTGACATCCCTTGTCATGAAGTCACTGGACAAGCTTGTCCTGAAACAGCTCATTAGTGGAAGCAGCACAGGACCCCATGAACTATGAACCTCTGTCCAGTGTCGATTGCGTTGTGTGACAGTTCGTCTAAAGAAGAATTTAGTCATCCTTCATGGTGCTGGTAATGGAGACATGCAGCAGCAGTGTGTGGGATTGCACCATCTGATCTGCATCTGACAAACCATGTTTTTTTGATGTGCGTCTTGTTTTTTTATCATCTTTCCTGAACATTTTTTGACTAATCTGCATATGAACTAAGATAATGTGTCTTTTATGCCATGTGATGTATTATGTAATATGTTCTATGTATCTTATCTTTTATCTTTCCTTTTAAAAATAAAAATCATCTACACAGTCATCATTAAGGTGTGCAGCAACCTCACTGGGATGGATCTAAATCAGCTCTGTGACCTTTATGAGGTCAAGTGTCTCAGAAAGGCAAAATCCATTTTGGCCGACCCGAGCCGTCCTCTGAGGGGATGACTTCATCTTTTGCCCTGATTTAGAACAAATAGGTTTAGGATGTAATGTATTCCTGCTGCTATCAGCCCCCTAAATAGCTCTTATACATGTCTCTGTGTTCTTTTATCGTTCCAGTTATGTGCTGTGTTGCGGTACTTGATGTTTATGTGACTGCACAGCACAGGCTAACAAATGTAGCTCTTTGAGATGTTACCTCATTACATAACAGTATTTATACTCAGCATCTAATGGCTTCAACCTAAATTTAAGAAAAACTTTATTTTTCTTGAACCAGTATGAGATTATCGATGTGTGACGCTACATTGCATAATAGCAATTATTTCACTACAATTATAAAAGAGCACATAAAGTAAGAGCTATATCTTTTTCTCCACTTATTTATATTATATTATGAATATTATGTCGTTTTTTTTTTTATCTTTTTATTCTTTTATGTTGTGGCCTGATCACTCGCTGGCACAAAAATGCCCTTTGTGATCAATAAAGTTCCTCTGATACTAAGTCACAGCTTTTACTCATTTATATCCTATTCTCCTCCGTCCCATTCTCACATGCTCTGTCATTCTGTTGCTGATGCTGAGCAACAGGGAAACCTGTACTTGTGAAACTTGTTCTTTGAGTCCCATCCATCCATCCATCCATCCATATTCTACCGCTTTATCCTCCACCAGAGGGTTGCAGGGGGGTGTTGTGCTGTGCCATCTCAGCTGACATTGGGCAATAGGCAGGGTACACCGTGGAAAGTTCGCCAGTCCATCGCAGGGCCACATATAGAGACAAACAACCATTCGCTCTCATTCTCACACCTACGGTCAATTTAGAGTATCCAAAAAAAAAAAAAATCCCTAATCCCCATATCGCATGTTTTTGGACTGTGGGAAAAAGGCAGAGAACCTGGAGAAAACCCACACGCACACAGGGAGAACATGCAAACTCCTCTTTAAAAATGTTAGAACATATACTATACTATACCAACTAGTTTTTACCAACTCAACCAGCTGAAGTTGGAGATACGTTTGGGACAACCTTGCTGATAATACGCTCCAGGCTTCAGTGCAGGAATACAAATAACAGATGGATCCATCGTGGCAGGATAGTTAAGAGTTTGGATACTTTGAACCGCAAGTGAGATTCATGTCATCATTTTTATAAGCCTTAAGAATTTTTTGGTAACCTGCAGTGCTCCAGGAATGCAGGTTACCCAAATGATTTTAATTTAATAGCTCATTAATGTCACTTTAGCCAGGTCTTTGGTTCATCTTTTCTATGGCTGGTGCAGATGCAGTAGTACTCACTGCCCACTGAGTCACCACATAAGCCTCACTTCAACCAATTAGTAATGCATGTTGACTCGCACCTTTCATCTCCTCCTGGCTAGTCTGGATTTCTCTGTGTATAATTACCGTCCATGTTCCACCTTCCACTCTGTTTCTGGATGATTATGAAGTGATGACAAAAAAAGTAGCTGTGACAATAACTGAATGGTCAAAATGGAAACCAGTGATCATCTTGAGTAATTATCCCGCGAAGCAAATCAATTTCTCACCTTTTCTCACTTTGTGTTTCTCACTTAAGTCAATCTTATCTTCAGAGATGGTATGTGTGTGTGTGTGTGTGTGTGTGTGCGCGCTTGACATTTCCACTGGCCCTCTAGAAAGACTAATTAGCTACAAAAGAGAAAAAGGAAGTACTTTACTTCACAGCTCTGTAATAACCAAACAATTACCATGTTATTACTGAGGGTGGTGCGTACAAAGGGCAGGGAATTAATCAACATGAGTTTATGACCTGCACTTACTCTGAATTCCTTCTAGCAAGAAGACATAATAGAACGGAATGTTACATGTGAACTTATGAGCAGAGCACTCTGTATGGCTCACACACCCTGCTGATTGTAGATTTATCTTTGCACAGCAGCAGCCGTATTACTTTTGCCAACATCACGCTTTTGGACCTTGCTATGCCACAAGCAGCAAGGACTGTGTGAAAGCTGCTGCTTTTGGCATAGCAAGGCCCTAAAGACTGATGAAGAAAAGACTACACATGTCTATTGTCTATGGAGGCAGCATTGTGCGTTTGCTCTTATTGTTACAGAATACAAAAATATACTTGCTTTTGTACCCGCAGCATAGATTTAGACATGTCGCTGGTTGCTTTGAACAAATGTGAACGTTTACTGTGGATGCTGTTTTTACACTGATAACCAGATGAATGTACAAACAAACTGCTATAACACTTGGGCATGTGGGCGATCCATTGCATGTCAGAAATGCTGATTTTTATAGCTGCATTCACAGGCAAAGCAAAAATATGAGTAACAGTTTAACAGCATCCACTGGCCCTTCTTTGAGTGCTTCATCTGTGTTCACAGACAAACCATTAACTATCAAAGTATTAATTAGGGTTGGAACATTATTGAAGACGGGGCCCACGGTTGGTGTAATTGTTAGCGCGCTCGCATTTCCTGGGTTTGAGCCCCGGTTGGAACAAAGGGCTTTTATGCAAGGAGTTTGCATGTTCTCGCTGTGTGTGTGTGGGGGGTTATTACATTCCATCCATAATGTAAAAACTACATCATCCGGAGCCATTTTATTCAATCTGTGAAATTAACCGTATCCCCAATCTGCATATTTTTGTGGGAGGAAGCCAGAGTACCCATGAGAGAGCCCTCGGTAGAATTGGGATCCAACAATGGCAGCCATCGTGATGGCGTACAAAATAAAATAAAAATGTTGTCCAACATGGCTGCCTCTGTAGAGCTGACCTGGCTCCTGATTTAAATGTAAAATGATTATTCTGTAGTCATGAAAAACAAACAAAACAAATTCATACAATAAAACAATTTTACACTTGGACCTGTAATTCTTTAAGTCAAGCATTCATTCAGGTATAAGATAATTCATAGTGAATAGTTTAATTTTACCTTCAATTTCAGGAAAGTCCATATTTCGATTGTTATTATTATTATGACTAAAGCTGAAAAAAAACAAACAAAAACCTTAAAGCAAGCTGAAAAATGTTTTGTATTCAGCAGCAGTGGATGTTGAACAGGATCGTGGGGGCAGCAGGTGGTTCACACACAGATCCAGACTGTGCAGCTCCAGAAATACCCACAGAGAGTGACAGGAGGCGAGTGGAGAAAGACAGGAAGCCACATAACTACTGAAGAACCCGAGGTTGTAAGACAGATGAGATACAGAAAGAGCTCTGATCTGCAGTCAAACTGTAGAACAGAATTGGGAACACACATTCGTGATTTTGCTTAAGGCAGCTATGAGCCTTTCTAAATCCTTTCGAGTTCTGAAAGTTGGCTACATATTCGGTCAAATATGATCCAGGTGAAGTTGAGTTAATCAGCACAGAGCTCATTATTCAGCAGATAATATTTCATACAAACATCATGAAGTATTAACAGTAACCTAGATAAAGCTTAGATACATTTTTTTTTGATTCATTAAGGAAAAAACTACTACAACTTACTTCAAACTTATATTTACTGTAATTGCTTTATTTATTCTTCATAATGTAAAAATGCGTGTTGAAGTGGCTAATGATTCAGATTAACCCTTAGTGTTCACACGGCACGGATCTGTGCCACAGGTGCACCCGTGGTAAACTGTTGTGGGAATAACACACAACTCCTTATATGGACATCCTGGGTGTGTGTGTTTATAGGTCATATATTCTGGCTTTAAAATGCATTTTTTCGTCTTCTTATGTGTTGAGTATGAGTCAAAGTAATTTTATATTGCATTTTTAGTAGTAATATAAATTAGCAATAATTGTGCAGTGGTCACAAAATAGATTTAATTTAATTTAATTTTAATTTACAAGATTTATTTAATTTAATTTCACAAATGTAATGCTATTTTAAACATTTTGAGTACTTTTTGCTCAGGTGTGTTTATATAGCTGGTGAAAATGATTGTTTTTTTCATCAGATTGCCTACAGGTTGTGCTGAAAAAAAGGATTCTCTATGTTGCACATTTAGCCTCGGTATATAGCAGTATATATATAGTATATATAGTATGTTTAAACATAGTAAATGCCCAAATTCTCTGAGTTGTAAGTACAACTACATTTACTGTAAGACAAGTAAATGACCAAAGTTTTTTGATTGGATTTTTACTTTTGGCTCATGTTAAATGAAGATTAATACAATTCTGTGGATATACACTTCTGCCTCTATAGTTTACCACCTGCATTCATTTGGACATGGATATTGATTTTTTCTTTTTTTTTAGAAGGAATGCCTGTAAACACAAACCATTTCACAGTGGAATGTGTGAAATCTCGTGACAAGTGACTCAAATCATTGGAGCAAATTGTAAAAATGTGCGGCCATGTGCAAAACGAAAAAAAATCATTATCTTTTTCTTTCCGTCATGGTCTGAGAACACGTCTTCAAAAGATCTGAATCTCTATGAATTGAATTATGAAATGAGAGTCGCAGCGTAACTCGCTGCACTGTGGCTTCCTTTCGGATAAGTTCGTGGTCCTCAAGCTCTGTATAAATTGCTTTGTTCCAGCAGCCATGAATAAGTTGTAGCAGCACTGCAGTCGCTACAGAAAAACTGCAGTTTTGGAAGAAAGAACTGAAATTTGAAGTGGTTTAAGGCTGTAACTTTGAGTACTTCTCCTGTTATTGTCTATGTTGTCAATGTGTGTCAAGATGAGAAGCGAACCAAATTTGTCTGTACGTGTACAAATAAAGTAACATTGACCTGAACTTGATGATCTTCTCTTCAGTGAGAAAAGGATAATACACGAGTACATGAAAATAAGCTCTGACAGGTCAAGGATGTGAAATGTTGAAAAGTAGCAGGAGGAAATGTTATTGAAAGTTTGAAACAGATAATATGAGACAAATATTTAATTTAGGTTTCAAGAGTCTCAAAGCATTCAAGAGGCCTTTAGATGTCCTTGGTTAAAACTCCTGGGAAAAAAAAAGAAAAAAGAAAAAGTTAGAAAGTCTCAGCATCTGAATAACAATAAATAATAAAAAATAGATTAAATTAATTTAACAATTATTTTAATCAAACTGTCAGAAATCACGGACACAGCGCCATCGGTCGTATTGTAATAACAGCTGGAACGTACCATCGGGTGAGCCAGGGGACCCAGTCTCAACTGTCAAGATTGTCTTTGATTCATGGGCGGTGCAGGGGGGGGGATTGATTTAATATCACTTTGTCTTTGTCACGAGGAGCTCCCCTTATAATGGGTGACTAAAGCCTGATGAAACAAGCTGCACCATGTGACCGGCTCGCCTCACAGCAGGCGATGAATGTAGACCCAGAGCGGAGTATGTCTCTCTTTGAAGTTCCAGATCATAGGTGTAATTTTGAAAAGATGTGTTCAGATCAAATAGAGCATTTTTTTTTTAAGTGGCAACAAAGTCAGTGGTAAAAGGCGAATTTGTTCTGGGTTGGTGCAGGCGGAGATAAAATGAAACCATCCAGTGTTAAAATGTTTGAACTGGAGCAAAAGACTGCTCTGAGACTACAAGGCTACATCCACACCGCTTCATTTTAACTTTAAAACATTCTGCTGTTACATTCTGCAGCGCCTGATGTTCATTGACAGTGACATTTCAAGAGCCTTTTGGGGCCTTAGGCAAGAGACCTGGGGGTGGGGGTGGGGGGGCTCTTATATTTCTTACTGAAGACTTTGCTGATCATATATTTCCAGATTAGAACATATTTATTGTTTAGTATGTCCTTGCAGCTTTGCCTTGCTTATTGAATCCCGTTTATCCGTCACGCCTTGACTAACAGTGGTGAAAACAGTTCCACCTCATCATCAGCATCACACCATGGACCCAAGAGCAGGCAGGCGAAGGCCGTTTAACAGTTTATCGAAGAATGGGTTTAACAGATGAGATGAGCAACGCAGGATACGGAGGTGAAGGTGGAGATCTGATCCAGCAGCAGATAGAAGGTTGGCGTCAGTGGCCGCATGCACATGGGGGGAAGTTCTGAGCACAGGAGTTCACAAAAAGCAGAATATAGCACTAGATAACTAAGGCTACGTTTACACTAGCGCGGGTATTTAAAAAAAAAAAAAAGGAGACTCCAGCTAAAGTGGAGATTTAGGAAAACTTTGTTTTTCACATTCACATGTAAATGGAGAAAAACTGAGTTTTAGGCAATCTACGCTACCAAAAATGCGACCTTTTTACATTTGGTTATGATCATTTTTTACATGTTTGCATTTGCAAATACAGCTCCTATATGACATAGAGGAGCAGAGACGTATTAGGGCTCGGAGGTGAGCCAGACCACGTCACCGTCAGCATCAACGGTTTTGGGTCCGACCTGGGCTGACTGCTGTCTGGTGGGAGAACTTTGAGAATGAGGTTTTTAATGAGGTCCCAGAGGAGTGGTGTGACAATTTTAGGATGTCGCGATCATCGCTGCTATCACTCTGTTAATAGTTAAGTCCATACATCGAGGGTGAGAGGTCAGTCGTTGTCCATGAGGATTCTGATTGGCTAGTATGGCTTTCTCCTTCTTCCTACACTGCCACCCACAGGCTTGGTGTAGTTATGATGGCTCTCGACAGCTTATTTATGAGGGTTAACATAAATGGATTTTTTTTTTGAAAACGATGATGTGTGCACGTGCAAGTTATTTTTGGAGAACAGAGGGAAGAAAATATCAGTTTTTAAAAATATCCAACTAGTGTAAACGTAGCCTAAGATAATCTTCTAGAGAGCCGTGACTTTTACCACAGAGAGCTCTGTAACAATCTGGGCGATGAGAGGCTGGAGAGCCAGGAAATAAGTAGAGGCTTGATGATTAGATTGGGAGTCGGTGTGCTCCCGCCGCAGGTGAACTGATTGCATGCTGTGGCAAATGCAGGAAAAGGAGGAGACGTCGGCGGAGCACGACACACGTTCTTTGAAAGTGTTGCCATAAATGAGAATTTAAGCTGCAAAAAAAACAAGACACATAACAAAACCAATCAGTGAAATGATGCTGAAATAACCAATCCAACAAAATACCAACGCACAATTTTTTAAATGTTGTGTTTGTTATAGTTTATCCGAAGATTACATGTGCCGTCTGAGCACGAGCACACCCTTTCAACTCTCTGACTGCATCACTCTTTTGGCTCATTGCAACTCCCGTAGTAATTCCATTTCACTTGCGATGCCTTCATCCATCCCTGTTGGCCTGCTGTGGCAGTGATGAAGTGGGCCCTATGGACTCTGCTAATGTGTCTAACTGCCAAGTTTTTAATCTAATAAGCAGGGATTTTTCAAACAGGACAGACTCACGAGGAGAGAGGCCATGTTTTCTTAATGAGCAAGCACGGAATGAGAAAACATGACACCCTGCCGAGGACAAATCTGGATTAAAGACACCAGAGTCTTTCAGAGTCTTTCAGTGTCTGTGTTCATGTTTTTTAATTTTTTAACAAAGAAAACACATTAATTACATATCCCAAAAATGATTGCAAAGCAGAAGGTTCATCTTGTACATATGAATGCTTTATTTATTAATTAAAGGTACAATATGTAGTATTTATGGGTTTATATAACCCAAAATCCACTTTTTTATACATATTATGTGCTCCTGCATTGTCTAGTCGCTGTATAATAGTTTTTGTTTCATTTTCGTAGTGTTTCAAAAAGTCATGTTAAATAACATGGTCGCGGACTGCGGTCGCATAGCCACTGTTAGCAGCGAGACGCCGTGTTTCTACCGGAGCCTGTAAGGACAAACGCGAGAGAACAAATCAAGCGTCTCTTTACTTGTAGCGGAAGTCCCGCCTCCTCTCTCTCCGCTTCGTCTGCTACGGCCGCGGTAGCTCGCCCTCTCCCTCACCTCACGAACCTCATCTGCTGACACGGAGAAAGACGACGAGGACGACATTTGACCAGCTGAGGATACCGTAGCGCTCAGGGAAGGGAGGGGGTGAGCAGAGCAGCAGGTCTTTGTTGTAAATTTCAGCCTCTCCTCTAGATGGCACAATAAACTACTTATTTCCCCTTTAAATGTAGGGCTGCTGAGGTTGAAAGAATATATGTGCAGGCAATTTGATGCAGGTAAGTGAAGTGGCTTATACTGACCTATGTGTAAATCATTTATGTATTAGTGGCAGGGACTGATGGAAAATAACACAAAAGCAAACTAAATTGAAAACCACGTTGAAGGAATCCTGAAATGCTCCATTGATGCCTCCTTAAACATTGACCTTCCTTTGCCAGCAACTCTTTTATATTCTCAGATTTCTTCTTCTGTGCAGTCAATCATCTGTCAAACACGCTGGAGGCTGCACACATTCACAAGCAACAAGGTTACATCGCAATCAGAAATCAAAGAACGCGCTGCAAGCAGCTTGGTGTTTGCGGAGACGAGAAAGAATAGACGATCCGTCTCTGGACTGTTAATGCAACACACTGAAACTAAGATAAATCAAATCACAAGGAGGTGGGAGAAGAATCAGAGTGTGAAATTTAAATGAGTTCCTTGGACATATTATTAGTAAACATAAAACCACCAAGAAGCACTTGGTGGCGATGGAGGGAAATGTGAACCATCAGGGCCTGAGCTGGCTGACTTAAGCGAGGGCAAGCGAGGTGGATCAACGAAAAGGGGGGAGGGGAAGAAAATGACATGGCTGACAGATGCTGCAACAAGTTTGATTCAGGAGGTTGAGAGGAAGGGACGGATCATGGTGCAAAGAGATGAAAGGAGATGGGGGGGGGGGGGGGATGGATGAGCCTTCGAGGTGAGTTAAGTAACTGGGATCACAGACACATGTCAAAGAAGAAAACTGTCCACAGGAGGGATGACAGTAAGGAGGGGTGACATTGTGCATTCATTGAATTTATTCTGGCTGCAAGTACACAGTATAACTGACATGAAAGAAAACTTTGTTTTTGTTTCACATCACAGTTGTGCAACCATGTACTGTATGTAAAAATAGACGTTGTCTTCTGGTCTGAAAAGTGAAGCTCAGGAAGCCACCTTCTCACTTAATTAATAACATAAGTAAACATTTTCCTGAGGAGTTAATGACCTCAATGGGCAGTTTCAGGAATTATTCTATAGAACATCATGTACATCATGCTCCCATTAAAGCTCCTATAGAGTGGTCCTATTGCACATATATGTGAGTAATGGAGGTCTACTTACATACATTAACTTGTTGTTATGGTCAAAAACCTCCTAGTTGCTGGAAACAAGCCAATAGAAATCTCTCCTCACTGAAGCTCTTGTCAGCCGTGCAGTTTCAGACTGAAATTTCATACCCAGAAGACCGACTGTCTTGTGATTGGCCAATACCAAGTGGCGAAATCAGCACACCAGCTCTCAGAAGTGCAGCTCCCCCTCTGGAATGGATGCAGTGGATGCACTGCAACTCATTATCAAAACATTGTTTTAACAGTGTTCAAAAATAGCTTTGTCATGAGTCCTCGCCTCAGTCCTTTGACCCGGAGTGGACCCCAGAGTCAGAAGACACTGTTGCAAGCAAAACACCTCCACAACGGCCGTTATTCTTCTTCTGCGGTTCAATGTACGCAACCGGATGTGCCCGGACTAGTGCCCGGAGCAGGAGGATCCGCTGATTTTTACGTAACCGGACCGGGTTTTTTCAGAAATCTCACTGAGCCCGAGATCAGAATAAAACACAGCGTTCTCAGCAGTGGCTGAACTGTTTGTTTCGAACCTTCAGGGCTTCATAAAGGAGGTAATGTCGCAGATACCAAAAAAAAAAACAGTGTTAATTGGAACTTCCGTTCTAGGTCTGCTTTAAGAGAAAAATAGATGACAAATCACAGCAAACATAAGTGGAGACCAGTGTGATTGACACCAAAGAACAGACATGGTGCTGGGCAATTTGTGAATCTCAGGGCTTCACAATAAAAGTTAATATTTTTTCTAAGCCTTCATAAGAGCGTCATATACTGCTGATGCTGAGTCATGTCCCTCAGCATCATCTGACAGATGCACAGTGTCTATCCACGCACAACATCACTGTGAGCACTGACAAGAAAATATACTCTATTATTCATTAATATTTATGATTTGTCATTAGTCATGGAAATGCTGACGATATTATTAAGTATGTCTATGTGTGAGCCAACAGTGAATTATCCACTAAGCCTAACCTGGATAGTCCTCTTTTACCTCTGCTCTGACTAAATGCACCACCAGTCTGGTTTTACTTGAATCAATGAAAGCCCGGTGCATCTTTTTTCAGATATGGACGTGTACCTTGTGTGCCTGTCAGGCGATGCTGAGGGAATATCAGTATTATGCTCTCGGGATGAGAACGGGTTGGAAAACTATGTCCATTTCTATGTCGTCTATGTGTGCTACACTGGCTGAAAAAGTTAAACTCTTGCAGTAATCAGCGCGTGACAGTAGCTGAGTTTTTTGTAACCACTGTACAAAGCAAAGAACAATAGTTCAGTTCCAAGTTTTAGAGCAACCTCATTATACACTTCTACACTCTACCACTAATTGAACTTAATCACATTTCTTTCTTCAATTCTTCTATCAGGTCTGTTGGCATTGGTTTTCAGTTTCACTTCTCACAAGTGTAAATGTTGGACCCGTTTGTCCAAAGAATAAAGGACTATCTTATCTTATCTTATCTTGTCAAATCCAGCATGTTTGGATCTGTGAGCAAGAATTCACAATCCACAATTAGAATCCACAATGAGACACTGTGGTTCGAGACGAATCAGAGAATACGTAGGTTGAGAGAGCATAAAATGCAGGCACCAGGAACTTGAAGGAGGCTCAGTCAAAGATTCATGATGTCTACAATAAGCATGATTCATATTTATTCTCACCCTCCATGAAGGGCTCATTAAAACACACCAGTACCAGGACACACACAGGGTATTTGAGGTCTGCTATGAGAGAGCCTCATTAAACAGATTTGCAGTCTGGTGAGCCAGAGAACCAACGGGCACAGACCTCAATAGATGATGTCAGGTACTGTAAAAATAATCAAACATACAACAACCACTGGCAAAGATGGGATTTTACCAAGCCCTTCCTGGATAAGACATGGTGACAAGCAACCATATACCCCGCAAAGTTCAGTTTAAAAACATACAAGTCAATTTTCACCGACAGGACTTCTGTCTTGCTAACCTTCATTCCTCTTCTCTCCGGTGCATATACCTCCACGTCTCCAGGCTCAGGCTCCACCTGTCCCCTACGTTCACTACATTTACATTTACATTTAGGGCATTTGGCAGACGCTTTTGTCCAAAGCGACTTACAATAAGTACATTTGTCACAAGAAAGGAACTTTCCATAAGTGCTATGATACAAGTGCTGAAGGTAGGAACCTATTAGTACTTTAGGTAAGTGCTATGTAGGGTCGAGGTGAAGTCTGAACAAGTGAGTCTTGAGTCTTTTGCGAAAGATGGCGAGCGAATCTGCTGTCCTGACGTTGGTCGGAAGTTTGTTCCACCACTGAGGTGCCAGGGCAGAAAAGAGTCGGGACTTCGTTGAGCGGCCTTTGTTTGCTCTCAGGGATGGCGGTACCAGACGGCCGGCTGAGGTAGTAGAATGAAGTGCTCGAGCTGGGGTGTGTGGTCTGATCAGTGTTTGGAGGTAGACTGGTGCAGTTCGGTTGATGGCTTTGAAGGCCAGCACCATGGTCTTAAATCTAATGCGGGCCGCAACAGGAAGCCAGTGGAGGTCACGGAGGAGGGGGGTCACATGGGAGAATTTGGGTAGATTGAAAACGAGGTGCACTGCAGCGTTCTGGATACGTTGCAACGGTTTAGTCGCAGAGGCAGGGAGTCCAGCCAATAGCGAGTTGCAGTAGTCGAGGCGGGAGATGGCCAGGGATTGAACCAGGAGTTGCGTTGCTTCCTTTGTGAGGAGGGGCCGGATCCTTCGGATGTTGTAGAGGGCAAATCTGCAGGATCGGGCTACCGCGATGATGTTGGGTGTGCAGGAAAGTCCGTCGTCGAGGATTACACCCACTACACATTACAATATCATCTGCAAACAACAACAACCTCTTGCCCGATCTCATCCGTCAACCTGTCCATCGCCACTGAAAACAAACAGGAAGCTGTTGTAATCCCAGCTCCACCTTGAACCCATCTGTCTCTCCATCTGCCCACATCTCATCACTGTCTCACTGTCCTCATACATGTCCTGCACCACCCTCACATGCTACTCTGCCATTCCCAACGTCCTCATAATACACAGTTCCTCTCTTGGCACCTGAGAGGTGATTGTTTCTCTAGATCCAAAAAAAAGTACAGTGCAACTCCTTCTGACCTTCTCTATAATTATCTACTTACTTATCTCCATCAGCACTCTCAACTGAGCTTAAACTCTTTCCCACATCTTCATGGTGTGACTGATCAACTTCAAACCTCTATAATTGCTACAGCCCTGCACATGAACCTTGTTCTTGAAAATCAGTGCCACTTAAATCTTCTCCATTCCACGGGCATTTTTTTTCTCTACAAGATTGTGTGAGACTCCAAGTACTCCTGCTTACATTCTTCAATACTTAAATGAATAAAAAAAAAGCCCATGTTAAACATGAAGTACTGCCTTAGTGTATGAGACACATAGGTAAAGTAAGTGCCTTCAAAGACAATCAACAACTCTAATTTCATATAGATTTCCGCTCCCAAACGACCCTTAAATGATAAGCTGTACAGAAAACAGACACTCATATTGGATATGATTCATTTTTGATCATATTTTAATAAATCAATATAGATTTACTGATCTAGAAACTGCTTTCTCTCCTTCACTGAAAAGTCACGTGCAACTGAACACATTAACTCAATTCGATCAGTGGAGATAAAGAGTCAGGGCATGTAAGGGTAAAAAAAAAAAAGTGAAGTAGAGAGAAGCAGGAGGGAGAAAAGAGGACAAAGTGGAGAGATAATAAAGTAGAGGTCTGAGAAACATGGAGTATGAGATGATAGGGAATTCCTGACAGTATTAGTTCTTATCCTCAGTTTAAAGGCTCATTAAACCTCATCAGTAGCAGAATGCACACAGAGTATCCAAGATCTTGTACTCTCAGAGTGAGCCAGTCTGCCTAATGAGCCTCTCTCATTAGGCAGACTGGTTCACTGGTGAGTCAGAGGCGGTGCCTCGAGCGAACTTCAATTTTCAAGGGGGGAAGAAAAAAAACAAACCCTGCCCACCAGTGGGTTTAACACATCACAACAGTATAGAAACAGAAGATGACCTGATTACAAATGGATACTTCAGAGTGCAGGTGAAGTTACACGTTTGCCTGTTTGTTGTGGTTCTTTCATGAATTCGGTCACGGATTTCCCCGAGGTAGGAGACTTCATTTTCACACAAAAAAGTTGTGATCCTCTTCTCACTTTTACAAAAACAATTAAATTGCTTTACTTTACTTTATTACCAACAATAACCCTTAATTGTAAGCTGATGAGTTTAAAATAAGCAGAGGATGCATTTATCTGTGAGCTAATAGGTTGTTATTATAATGAAAAGTCGTTTTTTTTTAAATCTGTGCGCATATTTACAAACACATAAACTTGTGATTTTATTATTCAACTAGAGTGCTGTTTGGCAGAGAGGATAGTGCTGATGGGTTATAATATTAAAAGGTTGTTAAAAAAGGCCTCACGCTCAGTCAAACAGATACAGATGCACTTGTTTAATGGACTACACTCCAAGTTACATCTGCACTGAATATTGATCTACAGTAGCAGTCATCCTTTTCCCAGAATTGTTTTTACTGGACATCTGTTGCCTGTAGCTCGGGAAACAACAGATGTTGCCCCTGTGTCTCCCAAAGGAACCATTGTGAAGAAACTGAGCAGCTACATATGGGCCACCCTCCCAGCTCCCTCAAGGTTTTCCCGACAATATAAACACGTGAAGTCTTCTCGGCGTTGTCTCTTTATGTAAATCCGCACACCACAGATGCCTCGCGAGATCCTGGATTTGGTTTCTGCCAATTTGGGATTAAGTTCCCCCTTAAAGTCACAACGTGCCACTAGAGCTTCGGTGGCAGAATGTGCAGCAAATGGAAAAGAGGAGTCATCATCCATTAGTGACAAATACACATACAATAAAAGGTAAAAAAGAAAAAAGAAAAGATGCTGTCTAACTAGTACCACATTTCCTCCCTCACTCTGATGTTTAATCAAGGTTTTGCAAATCATGAGTCTCCTTCTGCACGGCAAGCCTTGCATAAATATTTATGCAACACACGCAGCAGCAGCAGCAATGTTTAAATTAACAGTTCTATTAATTACATGAACCTGAACAGTAGATAACACACACACACACACACATACACACAGAAACATTAAAGCACTCGGCCTGTACCCACATTCATTACTTTAATTAGCATGAAAGTACACGTGACAACGGCTGTATAATAGGTAACAAGGTTTTATATTATTATCCTACACTAAAAATATTATTTACAACCTCCAATGCTTGCTATTTTCTTCCAGTTATCTCATTTTACAAAGATGTTCCTGTTCACTTTTATTGCAAACGATAGTTCTTTCAGATTATTTTACAATTTCCAAATGCGTGCTCTCATTTATTAACATGCATGTCAGGTGATCGAACCACAAGGAGACACTTGTAATTCACTTTGCATGCAAATCAACACGTACATGATTTCTCTTTGGAAAGACAATTATTATTATTATTATTATTTTTTTTTTATAGATCTGGCCCAAGACAAACATGTCTGTGTTGTCAATATGTTTGTGGAACGGCAATAGTAACAAAACATTTGAAGTAATAAAAAAAAAAAAAAAAAAAATGAAATCAGTATGCGACGATCGATGTTAATATTGTGACCATAAATAAGATCAATGTGTGACCCTGAGACATGAAAACACTGTAGATGAACTGCAGCGAGCCACAGGGGATGCTGGCTGAAAAGGCAGTCGTTCAATGTGACCCAGGATGCTTTGTGTTCATACTGATAAAATAATGCAATAATGTGCATCGAAGATTAATTTCTTCCTCAATGCATCTTAGATGTGCACACCAGTGTGTGGTAATACTATTAGTGTGTGTGTGTGTGTGTTTGTGAGAGAGGAGATATGAAGGAAAACCCGGTTGCCATTGAGCAGGAAATGTTATTACACCTTGCCTCATTAATATGGATCTCATTTGGCAAATAACATTGACACTTGCTTATCATCATGGTGAGATTCAATGCTGCTCTAAATAAGACGCCCATTCATCCTTTCTGAACGCGCCGTTCGGAAATCAGACGGGGACACCAGGAAACAGACTTGAATATGATTAGAAAATGAGAAACGCGATTAGCTGCGTCCCTGCCATCGTGATTACTCGTGTGTCTGTTCTCTCCTCTGTCTGCTCAGCTGCGGTTGGAGCAAAGCGTGTAAATGCCAAGCACTCAGTACAGGCAACAGATGTATAAACCAGTTCCACACACCTCACAATCTGCCCACACCTGCACCAGAAATGTTTTTTTTCTTTTGGAATCAAAGCCATTGAAAGTAAAAAAGCCTCGTCTTGTACTCTATCATCATCCCTGAAGGGGATAAATGAGTAGCTTAAGCAGATCAGCAATAATCAGCCATGAATTATTCAGTCAATCAGCTGCAGCTACTTTTACATAATCTCCAAAGAAATCAAGAAAGGCATTGCCAAGGAGAAACAAAAGGTAAAATACAGCCGTACATGTTTTAATCCAGGTGGTTTAAGGGAGGGAGGAAATGAGAATGGAGTTGAATATTTATTGCAATGCATGGGATTTGAGGCAAGAACAAGCAGGGCAGCAGAGGAGAGGTCAGGGACTGGTCAGAAAGGTCAAAACAGGTCAGAGAGGTGACAAATAACGCCCATGAGAGAGCAAATGGGATGAGCGGGTGATCTGGCAGAGTGAATGAGGCTGAGCAGGTGATGTTAAAAACTCGATCAGTGGATGCGATGCAGCTGATGGGTCTGCACACCGGTGTGAACACAATCATGCAGCATGGAGGAGGACATAGACCCGTCCTATAGTATCCAGCCTCACAGACTGCGAGGCACGGGTGACATCGTAAAACACTGATTCATTGATTTAAAAAAAAATGTATTTATCAATTTTTCTTTAAATCCCTCAAAATTGCCTTCTCTCTGCCGTCTTCTCTAATATACCTCCCTTGTTAGCTTTCTCATTGTTTTAAGTTCTAAACATTTTAGCTTTAAATGTTGTATTTTTGCTGCCTGTGAGACTGAACATGTCTGCAAAAGACCTCCCAACAGGAAGTGGAACGCTCCCAGAACAGGAAGTAAAGTCTAACATTGTCCGATCTGCACGAAACTTGACAGGAAATCGGCCATTTTAAACAGGAAGTGCCCTCTAACTTTTCCGTCAGCGCACGATCCCCTCGAAACGCGTTCGTTGCACACGTCGCGATGTATCCGCAGCCCGACATAAAATAACTAGTACTGAAAATAACTCGTTTTTAATTGTACTTCTCTGCTCTTTTAACCACGTCACCGTATAATGTGACCTTGAGTGCTTTGAAAGACTTCATTCATAAACAATATGCCCAGCACAAATGGCTATACAAGACACCATTACTTAGACATGGAGGCTGGTAGGCCACAGTTGAACATAATTTACAAATAACATTAAGCAAATAAATCTTAATGACATGTTGATACACAGATAATTTTATGTGGGTGACATCAAATTAGTGTACACAGCTTTTCTTATCATGTTCAGTTCTCACAAACTCACGGATGAATCAGAGTGAAGCGACGGCTCACTTCGACACAGTCAATGGCAGGAAGAATCAAAGGTTGAACCAATTTCTGTTGTTGTAGAATGAATGTTGAGCTTTCACAAAAAAATTAAAAAATACTGAATTCAGGGTATAAAGTGACTCATTGCTTTCGTTTAAATGTGCGGAATTACATTTGATGATGAATTGAAGAAGCGAGTGGGAAAATGCGTCTAATTAACCTTATTAATTCGCTTTCCCTACACATGTGCTTGATTTGAACAAAAACTGACGAAGGTAAATTAAATGATTACTGAGCCCATCAAACTAAATTACCGGGGACTGCAAACACTTTAGAATCACGGTGGTGCTTCTAAAGCGGAAATTGGAAATTGGTTTTATCAGGTTTTTTTTGCTCTAAAAGCAAACAATTATATTGGACTTTCATATGAATTCAACATTAAGTTATCTACATGTATGTGCTGACCCTGAGCTGCACAGGAAATGAGCTCAGCGATATCCCATATATTATGTACAGTTGACATATATATTGCATATTTCTGTACATATTTGAGTTAAAAGGGAACATTTTATGCACGGCAGCGAGAGGGCTACATTTTCATGTATCATACACAATCAAATCTATTGTGCTTGTGTGTCTGGGAAAATAAATTAATTAGCGTACAATTCATAGCACATAGACTATTCCTGTACACTGCTTTTCCAGTTAATATAGATGTTTCTTTTTGTTCACTTGATTTGCAATTATACTGCTTAAATGGTGAATATAAACATGCATTTCTTATGAGCGCTAATACAAGAAAAAGACTAATATCAGAGGCACTGAAGAACACACTGATGTGCTGATATTTGTCATTAGAAATCACCACAGCATGAAAATTCACCTGACCAGGACAGACATGCATTTTAAATGAACTGTATCCCCCCCCAGCATTGTCAATCTCATTATTTGGCTTGTCTGTTTGTTTGGATTGCTCCTCTTGAATGCTTTGGGTATTTTTTTTATATTAATCACTAACTCTGTGGAGTTTCCAAGCACATCTCTGATTGTTTTGATAATTCTAAATCGACCCATTGTTGCATTGGCAAACAATCCAGAAATTTCAACACACGAATAACACCCGAATAATTGCTAATGCAAATCGAAAAAAACAAGTACCAACAAGCAGTGCTTAACACACTTGTACCAGTTTTATCAGTTTATTTAACCCTAAGAACACAGAGCATTTTGGCAGATTTTTTCCATTATTATGTTTAAACATACAGTACATACAGAGGGTATAAGAATGTGCTATATATAGTTTCTTATATCCTTTTTTTCAGCACAACCTAGGCAATCTGATGTTTTTTTTTTTTTTTTTACCAACTATGTAAACACACCTGAGGAACAAGTACTCGAAACGTTTAAAATCGGACTGAATTTGGGAATTTTGGAAATACGATTAAAAGAAAAACGGTCTCTTTTGTGAGTTCAGCACAATTATTGTTACCTTACATCACTACTAAAATGTGATATAACATTAATCATAGCTTGACCTAACATAACAACACAAAACATAATAAGACGAAAAAACTAATTTTCTCAAGCCTGAATATGTGACCTATAAACACACACAGGATGTCCATATAAGGAGTTGTGTATTATTCCCACTGTAAATGACCATGGATGCACCTGCGGCACAGATCCGTACCGCGTGAGCACTAAAAGGGTTAAGTTAGTTGATTTTAGCTATTTTTGAACAAAAGAAAAAAAAAGTGAAGCGATGACTCACATTGAGTCAAAGGAAAGAAGAATCAAAGGCTGAACCAATTTCGGTGACTGTTCGGGAAGGATGAATATTGAGCCTATACAACATTTTATTTAGTACATGAAAAGCAGCAGTGGTGATTCAGCGTATCAAGTGGATAATTGCTTTCATTTAAATGCGTTTCTTTTGATGATGAATTGAAGGAGCAAGTGGGGAAATTAGCTCATGTACTTTGGACAAGCAAGATACTCCTGCCCCATCACTATGTTGTAAATAAAGCTCAAATATAGCAATTATTTCTTTTGTCTAATCAATGTAGGGATTTGTGCTGCTCTCAGTCACTACAGGAACGAAACTGTACCAGCTGACTATTTTATGGGCAGCATGAGAGGTGTGGCTCATCTCTAACTGCGTTTGTGATCTAATTTTGAACTATTCTTCCCAACAGACATTTTGTCTATTCTCTGTGAGTCACAACATTGTTTCTCTGAAGGTAAAGCAGTTAAATGGAATTGTTTTTATACCTTTAGCTTTAACAAAATCTCACATTTCAAATGACCTGCTGTGGGAAAAAATAGATCCTGTTGTGTGTGGTACAGAGATGATGCACTAAACTTGGACACTAGCAAAGAGAATTGAAGTTTAATGGACCAGAGCTCAGTTTTATTTGCAGGAAAAAGGTAAAATGACCTTGGTTTAATAGAAAAACACACACGGTACTGTCTTTATCTGAAGATTTCTAAACCCCATTCAACAAATTCAATCTTTTAAAGGGGAAATGGAACAAGCATTGTATTGCTCTGGTTGTTTACTATGACTCTGTTATCCGTTTGCAGCCGAGTTACCAAATTACACTCATATCCCTTGATCAATCTTTAGCAATATTAAATATTATCTGGAATTTCATTCTAAACATAGAGCCATTGCAAGTTGAAAGTCCAGTTGTTAGGAGAACAGGTTATTGTTTCAAGGTTGGCTCGAAAAAGAAAGCTATTGTGTATATACCTTGTCAGTAAGAGGGTAATCAGAAGCCGGGTGCAACCCAAAACACATAGATAATAATGAAGGTGAGAGTAGATTATTCCAGAGGGAGTCTTCCCGATTCTAATAAAATATATTTAAGGTCATTAGACAGCCGATTATACCCGAGGAGGACTGATCTTCGGAATTGGAGGTAGCGTCATGCTGTGCCTGTCTTGATATTGAATTGAAATTGAAATTGAAATTGAATGACTTTATTCCTCCCCCGGGGGGGAAACACACATTTACAACAGCTCAATTAAGGCGACAAGAGGTGCAGAAATGTGCAAGGGCATAATAAGTAGGAAGAAAGACAACGTAAAGATAAGAGTAAAAATAGGATAAAAAATAAAATAAAATACAATATGGTAAACAAATCACACTCTAAATATAAGTAAGACTCTAATAAAATAAAATACAGTAAGGTAAAAATACGCTCTAATATAAGTAAAAAGAAGTAAAATGTAAGATAGAGTAAGAAATAGAATAAAATAAAATACAATATGCTCTATATTGCTGTTCTCCTTGGCCAAATAAACTCCTTGAACGTAATAATAATGATGATAATGAAAATATTACAGACTCCAGGGCTTTCTTCATTCTCTAAAATGCAAAAAGCTCTCCTCAACTCCCCAACAACTGAATCCGATATCCACTCTCTCTTTACATCTGCTATTATCTTCACCGATTATGGAAAAACGAAAGAAATAAAACCACTCGCTAATGTCGTTGGTTTAGCAATCTACCTTTATAGCGCTATCTGCTTAGAAAGTTGGATGACATTAATTGGATTATGTCGCTCTCTTTTGGCACTTCCTCCAGTTTGTGCATTGAATACAATGGGATATCAAGCTGTTTCGTTGGAGTCTTTGATACCCAGTCACACCTGGGATTGGAACCAGCTCCTTCAGCAGTTAAGTGGATGAAAGGGTACATGAATAATACAATGCTCAAGGGTCTCAAAAAAGTTTTCATCTGATGAAGCGGTCCAGCCACAAACAGGAGCCTGTGATCATGGCAGAGAGGATCAGTGCTGAGACAGAGTGTGATTGCATGCACCGTAGTCACATAGCTTGTACGCACATAGCATACTTCATCATTGTTGTTTGTTTGTGTCCTGTGTCTCTGTGTGAGAGCAGATTAAAACACAGGCAAACAGGTGGAATTTGTCTTCCTCCAAGTAGCTCAAATGTATGTTATATTGAACTCATTTGCATAATTCTGTTTGTTCTCTTTCTCTTAAACGCTCCCGTCTGCAGTCTTTTGTTATGCAACTGTTCCCCTTTGCAAAGTAGATAAGAAAACGGGGGTTACCATGGTATATAGATCTGTGATTCTCCAGACCATTTTTTTTCCCTATGTAATCAGGGCTTTCTAATCCCCCTGATTAGCGAGACCATCTTTCTGAACCATTCTAATTTCTTAGATGCCATTTACATGACATTTAAGAAATAGGTCACGGAACCCGAGTCGCATCAGAGCGCACAAAAGCAAGACAGAAAAAAAAAATGTAAATGTGACTTGGTCATGTAAATGTATGTAAATGCAGTCATAACAGTAACATCTGCATATAAGTGTAGAGACTCCCTCTTCCCAACACCCAAGAAACCACCAGTAACACACTAAACAAAACATTTTTAAGGTTTATCTCAGCATGTCTGGCGGCTGTCTAGTCTGGCTGTGCGTGCTTCAAAGAAGTCTGCTGCAGCTGGGATGATCAGGCCTCTTATAACCAAACCTCCTGTGCAGCACCAATCAGCTTCCAGGATCCACTGAGACTCTCACACACACACACACACACACCTGTTGTGTCAACTCAAACAGGCACACCTGCAACTCATCTCACACTCACACACATGCAGACACACGCACTCAAAGAAATGAAAGCCTCTTTCGCAGTAAAAGTAGAGGGTAAACCCAGGATTCAAACTCAGTTAAAGCCACTAAAAAAAAGGTAATTAACACCATTCCCATTAGTTGCCAGAACCAAAACAATTTGGTGGGGGAAAAAAACAGCAGCAACACCATCGTGTTCAGTGATAATGTTCCAATTACTTTGGTCTCTCTTGAAATCAATCTTTTCAATGATCCAATTGATTAAAGACATTATCCTGAGTCCAAAGTTTAACAGTCTCTACAAACATTAAAGGGGACATATTATGCAAAATCAACTTTTTAATCAATTTAATACTTATATTTTTGGGACTCTGGAGGCCTTATGAGTTTAGGCAAAGTGTGAAAAAAGATGACTCAGTCATGTTTTTGTGGTCCGCCTCAGTCTCAGTACAGGATATAAAAACATGCAATGTTGATTTCCATATACACTCATTGCTACGTCACAATGAGACATTCCTGGAATTGTTGTCTCACGGAGCTCCTGTTTGTCCCTAACAAAATACGAGAGTGCAGGCGAGGGCAAAAGTATCCGGAAGAGCGGAAGTCCGCAAAAGTGTTCTATTGTTGGCTGCACAGTGCAACACAGAGTTCTACACAAACGTCCAGCCTCCTGTGAGTGAATGCTGATTAAACTTATTCTGATCGGTTTAAACCCGGAATTAAGCTTTTTTGCTTTTTTTTTTATCAGTGGGAAAGGGGAAATGGTCGTGATGATGAAGTCAGGTTGAGCTGCAATGGAGAAACTGTGGTGTTGTGAAGCAGCAGCATGGAGTCAATGAGATGTGTCAGTCAGAAGATTGGAACTCCTGCCCACCAGTAAATTCACTCTTAACACTGGAGGGACTCCTATATGCGAAGAGCTTGCATGGCAAATAAATCCAACTCCTGCTGAAAAGATCTAACATGCACAGTATGGGTGCAGGACCCCAGGCACCAGTTCCAGTCTCACATCATCATTAGAGTTGGTGTGTAAGTGCAAGTGTATGAAAGTGTATAAGTGCCACTTAACTTGATACACTTGCATGAAGTTAAGTGCCACTTAACTTCATATCACTGGATTGTTTAGCACGAGACGGCACTTAAAGAACACCAAAATTCACCAAGGCTAGTCAGATTCAAACAGCGTCAACGTCATATATCAGAGTTATTGTATAACAAATAATTTAAACCACCACTGAAATGTCACAATTTCTTCTTTTGACCATAAACTTCATCCTCAATAAAACAAACAAAATCATAACCTCCTTCATGAAGGTAATATGGTCCAGCTGGGTGGTTTCTGGTTCTAAGCTTTGCCGAAGACACTGAAACACACTTGTTTGGCAAATCTTAAGCTAATTTTATACACTCTTATAAATAAGGGTTCCGAAATTGTCCTTCTACAAGGGCTGAGGTTCTACCTGGAACCATTTGCTTCTTGAAAAACCCTTTCCCGAAGTAAGTGTTTTTCAAGGGTTCTGAACACTAATTGTTCCAGTAAGAACCATTTTGAACTTTCCTGAATAAAGGGTTTTAAAAGGGTTCCAGGTGGAACCTGCCTGGAGCCAAAAAGGGTTCCCCTATGAGGACAAGCAGAATAACCTTATATGGTTCTACTTAGCACTTTTATTGCTAAGAGTGTATGATGTGTTGGAACAGACTTTTGTACAAGCCATGTACCAATATCCTCAACTATAGCGCCTTACTGCTGACAACAGTTTGTGAAGCACCCTGTCCCATTCGATCCTTCAGGGACTGATTCATTCCCACAACGTCCTGTATATCATTTTTTTTTGTCACATACTCTGAATGTTTTATTCATGTGCAGTACTTCTCCCTCAAAATAATAAATGCTGAAGCTGACCCCCTTTTTCTGTGTGTCAAAAAGATTTGTGGCGCTATAGCGTGTAATGGTATTTTTCCAGCATAGTATGTACATTGAATCCAGATGAGAAGACTTTTACAGAGCGCCTATAGTCACTGAACATATTTATAGCATGAAAAAGGTGATTTATGACGCACCACTGGCCTTTAAAACAAACAAGTGGATGCCCACTCATGCATTCATTTATTGTACTCTTGAATCCTCCACTGAACAACAGTAAAATAAGCTGCTGCTCATTCAGACCCGGTCACGTATAGAGTTCCAGTCACCTGCATCATTGTCTTCAGCCTCAGACGCTGACAGACAAAGTGCATCACATCAACATTGAACTATTGACTCTTAACCAAGGAAGGGAACTCACATGAAAAGGAATTAGAGAATACAGCTGTGCAGTGTCAATAGCACTCTAAAGTAGATATATAGAACCATAACCCCACAGTACACAGTTGAACACACATTCAGTGAAAGAATGACATTTGAGTCAGTTGGCAAGTGTAATTTTTAAAGTTTTTTGTTGATCCCACTCTGCCATTTTGGCTGTGGTTGTCACATTAACTTGCACATTTATTTACCCATGACATAGTCAGCGAAAAAAAACTGCCTAACGCAGCACAACACATTTGTGGTTTCTGAGAGAGGGGGTTGTGCTGTCATACACATCTGTGTTTCTGTGGCTCCCATTGTTTTGATGTGAAAGCTACAAGCTGAATTGACTGCTGTATTATTGATAACTCGAGAACAAAGTAAGAGCGCGGCCTTCGCTTTCATGTTACCGTGCAGCAACATGGTGCAGAGCCGTCGTCTGGTCACTGTCTCCATGGCAACAACACCCTTCCTATAGAAGCCGACGTTCAGTAGCTATGGAACAGAAATTGCGTCCGGAAAGTACGGCGTCACCTTTAATCACAGCTTCATTTGCACAGTTAACAGAACCCAGGAGTTGTATTATTTTACATGGAAATCACAAAAAATGACTCATAGCATGATGGGATATGGAAAACAAGAATGGTTACTTTGTCCCTCCAAAAATTCAGAATAATACTCTTTGGTCGTCTTTGACCACTCACCCTCTTCTCCTTGTCCACGTATTCACACAGGTGAGTTGTACTGACATGGCAAATAACTTCATGACCAAGAAAGGGGACTGAAAACCAAATATTAAATAATTAAGGCTATACACAAAGATGTATAAGATAAGACTTAAAGGTGAAGTAAGTAGTTTATAGTGCCATCTAGAGGAGAGGCTGAAATTTACAACAAAGAACTGCTCCTCTGCTCGCCCCCTCCCTTCCCTGAGCGCTGCGGTAACCGCAGCTGGTCAAATGTCGTCCTCGTCGTCTTTCTCCGTGTCAGCAGATGAGGTTCGTGAGGCGAGGCAGAGGGCGAGCTACCGCGGCCGTAGCAGACAAAGCGGAGAGAGAGGAGGCGGGACTTCCGCTACAAGTAAAGAGACGCTTGATTTGTTCTCTCGCGTTTGTCCTTACAGGCTCCGGTAGAAACATGGCGTCTCGCTGCTAACAGTGGCTATGCAACCGCGGCCCGCGACCATGTTATTTTACATGACTTTTTGAAACACTACGAAAATGAAACAAAAACTATTATACAGTGACTAGACAATGCAGGAGCACATAATATGTATAAAAAAAAAGTGGATTTTGGGTTATATAAACCCATAAATACTACACATTGTCCCTTTAAGATACAAGTTCTAATATTTTATATTCCTTGCAACCCCACATCTCATCGAAAACCATAACAAGTATAATTGTGCATTTGAAATTAATTATATATGACAGTGTTTGCTGCTTTAAAAACTTTTGCGCAGATTGAATTATGAAAAGAAATTGCTTCCTAAGTTGAGTGAACTGCGCCTCGGTGGGTGTCACATCTTCACAGCGGAGGAGAAGAAAGACTGATGGGATCATTCGGCCTCACAGTAATTACTCTCGAGGTTTGGGCATTCCACTGGCACAGACACGTGCGGAGATGCTCATTAATTCTCTCTCGGGCTCTGTTTCCCAAATAACACCACACAGGAATGTACTCCTTTGGTGCAGAGTGCAAGTTTGTCTGGAGCCATAATTGGCTGCAGTAAAGAAGCCAAACTGCCTCTGTTCAACTAAATTAGTAAAGAAAAAATGCAAGGATGTTGTGCCCACAGGGAGATTTAATAACATATTCCTCTATCTGAGGTTTTAGAAAAACTTGAGGCATAAAAACGCCCGACAGCAGCACGACGTCAGACAATGTGAAAACAGAATTTACAAAAAAAATCAAGATGAGGAATGTAGATTTAACAAGAGGAGACTGAAGTGAGAATCTGTGTCAAAATGAGAAGACAGGAAGAACAAATGATGAGAGATCCTGGAGCAAGAAAAGAACAGGAATTGATTTGAAAGGGAAGATGAGATCAGGGTTGAGTAAAGATGGAAGTGACGAGGGAGGAAATCTAAAGTGTGAAGAATGTGAGCAGAAATGAGAAGAACCCTTAGGGAAAGGTAAAATGGCAACAAAACAGGAGAATAAGTTGGATTTATTCTTCTTCTTCTTCTTTTGGCAACGATCTTTAGGGGTCGCCAAGGCAGACCATCTGCTTCCATCTTGCCCTATCCTCTGTCCCAGCAGTCGTCATGTCCTCCTTCACAAAATCCATTTCCTTTTTGCGACCAGAGGAGTTGCTCCCTAATCAATATTAGTCTGTTCCAACACATCATACACTCTTCAATATTCAATATATTTTTAATGGATCATTCTTGTCCTCGAGACAACAACTGAAGAACTACTTCCACTCTGTCGTCCCTCCCCTCTTGCAATAATAGAGTCAATTTTGTGGAAAAGAAAATGACCACTGTAGTCTTACAATGCACAGATGTTATAGCACAGCTGCAGTTTAGACATATATATATAATGTGGTTATAGGAGACAAGGTTTCCGCGAGTCACTTTCAAAATTGCGCTCTGGCAAAAGATAATATTCCCTTTATTGTTGTGTTTTGCGATTACTTGGACGCTGGCTGAAGAGACTGACTTCTTGTACTATCCTTCACGCGGCCTGACCAGTCACTGAAAGGCCACTTCCCACAGTTTGCGCCAATTCCGAAGCACTGACCCATTAGAATCTGTTGATCCTTTAAAGGCTTTTAAGCCGTCCTCTGTTATGCCCTGTTTAAACATCTTCTGCTTCTTTTGTTTGTGTTGTGTCCACAACATTGACTATAGTCACAAACTCCACATGCAAGCCTTATTGATTCTTTATATAGATATGTATAGATACAGTATATATAGTTGTGAACATGTCTGTGACGTGCTTTGGACAAAATACCATAAGGATGAAGCACCACAGCAGTTCAATCACTGCACTGTGGAACCAAGAATATAACTTTTCGCAGACTTTGCAGACTTCTGGTTTTTGGTTACCGTTGCCCTTAACCAGCGCTCTCGCGTGTTTTTTACGAAGCTCCGCGAGACAACAATTCCAGAAATGTTGCGCCTTGTGACGTCCCATTGAGCGCAAAAGTCAACATTGCATTGTTTTAGCTCCCGTACTTAGACTGAGGAGGACCACAAAAACATGAGTGAGTCATCTTTTTTCACACTTTGCCGACTGATAGGACCTCCAGAGTCCCAAATATAAGGATTTAAATGATTAAAAAGTTGATTTTGCATAATATGGGACCTTTAACAGCTTACTTAACAGATTACTGAAACATGAGTGAACATCACAGTCCCAGACTCTTTTCAAACTGTGTGTTCTTTTCCCATCTGTACTGATTACCGTACCTGCTTTTTTTTTTCTTCTAAACCTCTGCGCACACATTGTCATGACTCTGTGTCCCCTTTGTGAGCCTTCAATATCAAGCCACTCTGAGTCGGAACACAGTGTTTTATGTTATTATCCCAGGCTTTATCTCTTAAGCTACCCACAGAGGGCCAGCTGTGGCTCGGTCGTTAGAGTATAGGCACAAAAACACAAGCGGTCCTTCTTGTTTTACTTAATAATAAGACTCAAATCGCATATCTCCAAGATGTCTCCGTACCCCATTTTCTCAAATTGACATAAACCTAATCAATAAACTAATCCACGATTATCTGTTTTTGTGTGACAATGTCGCCATTTTCACATAATATACACAGCATGGAAATACACAGAGGAAGGAAAACAGAATACGATTGCTCTCCCACCCATTGTTCACCCTGTCTCTTTGGCCACACCCATGGCCAAACTCATGAAACGATGAATGCACTTTATCAGTTTGTGCGTGAATTATTTCAATGACACATTCTTGGACATGACAAATTCCCTATCCTATCATCCCTTGCATTTATTTTAACAGGCATGCACACCGCTGCGCTCCTCAGCTGCCGTAAAAAAAGCGGGAATAATTTCCATCAGAGCATGGAAGTGTTCTGAAGCTTTCACAGAAGCGTTTTTTTTTATTTCAAGCAAATACACGTAATGCTGTTTGTGAGCAAAGCCGTCCTTTCTGTCAACCACTGTTTCTCTCGTGTTTTCTCCAGGTAACATTTATACTATGGATAATAATCACAATGTAACATTTGGCCGTTTTAGGGGATTGTTTTTGGAAAGTAAGAGTTGAATAAGAAATTCTGCACAAGTGGGGATAAGTTATCTTTTCTTCTGGATGGATTAACATTTCATTAACTCCACTTTGAAGATTGAGTCCATTGACTGTTCCGGCTTGGCATTGATTTTGGATCTGTGGAAAATAAAGCATGCTTTTATCTAGCTATTTATCTTCAGTCTGCTTTTATTAGACTTTTACTGAGCAAATCACACTGACAATCATATCAATGAAATTTAAGGACACTGAAAATGTACTAAAAAGCACATTAATACATTTTATTAATTAACTCACCCTCCGAAGATTATGTCAAGTCACAAGGCTGAAGACACGACATTACAAAACCAGCATTAAATCAGACCATGTGCTGTTTATCTATGAATAATCCAGACTGACAGAGACATAATCTTGATTTTTTCTATTTTTTTTTCAGTTTGTAATTTCCTTACAGTTTGCTCAGTTGTCATGAGCCGATATTAAATGTAATGAGAGATTTAGGCAGCAGTTATGGTAATATGTACCAAAATTGCATGTCTGTTAGTTTATCATCAATACTGATATTTAAATGTAGATATCCAGATCTGTATCTTTTTAAAGGATCTTACATGATCATTTTATTTCATTTCATTATTCTGCTGTTCACATGAACAGCAGAATAATGAAATGAAATAAAATGATCATGTAAGACAGTGGCGGTACACCTCTTTGTCAATTCGGTTATGGGAATATACTTTCAAACGATGTTGAAACGTATTTTTCTGCCGTGCGAAGCACTTGGTTGGTGAGAGCATTTCAAATTTAGCTTCATTCACTTTTCAATGACATGCAATCCATTATTGTGATTTTAAAAAAAGGCACTCAAACAAGCTGCGCAATCAAACTTACATCTGACTCTTTGATATGGAAATTCCCGTCTCACATGTGCTATCGTCATTATCATCATGGTGCTGCAAAAGATTATGCACACACACGACGTAAGAGAAGAAATGTATGGACCAGAGATGTCTAATCAAGCTTGAATGTAGGTTTTATTTGCACGTTATTAAAATCCTTGGCTGAAAATGCATCTAAGTTCGTGGCAATTATCTTTACATTCACTAAGGTAAAGTAAATATGGTAAAACTTTAATATCACACGAGATTAATGTCCTTTACACATTTTATATTTTTAACAAATTACAGTGGACAAATCACATTTTGCTAGCAAGTAGCCACAGTGATCACAGAATTATAGAAACAAAAGTTCTAGCGCCTAATTTACACTTAAAAGGACAATGTGTAGTATTTATGGGTTTATATAACCCAAAATCCACTTTTTTATACATATTATGTCCTCCTGCATTGTCTAGTCGCTGTATAATAGTTTTTGTTTCATTTTCGTAGTGTTTCAAAAAGTCATGTAAAATAACATGGTGGCGGGCCGCGGTTGCATAGCCACTGTTAGCAGCGAGACGCCATGTTTCTACTGGAGCCTGTAAGGACAAACGCGAGAGAACAAATCAAGCGTCTCTTTACTTATAGCAGAAGTCCCGCCTCCTCTCTCTCCGCTTCGTCTGCTACGGCCGCGGTAGCTCGCCCTCTCCCTCGCCTCATGAACCTCATCTGCTGACACGGAGAAAGACGACAAGGACGACATTTGACCAGCTGAGGATACCGTAGCGCTCAGGGAAGGGAGGGGGTGAGCAGAGGAGCAGTTCTTTGTTGTAAATTTCAGCCTCTCCTCTAGAGGGCACTATAAACTACTTACTTCACCTTTAACTGTCATTCCTGACAATGATACATGAGTTTGATTATTCTTGAAAAGTTTAGCACCTTAACTATGAAATATCAGTCACAGAATGATATGGAATGACCACTGTCTCAGATTAAAGAAGCTGTCTAATGCGGACTGCGTCATTCATTTGTGCTTGACCCTAAATTCTCAGTAGATGAATTTGACTTCACTTGTAGGTAACACGTAGCAGTAAAGGCGCATGGCTTCTCATAAATTCATGCAATGAAAAATCATGAAATTATTCATGAATTGCAACTATCAGCGATCCACTTACTACTAATAGTGTTTCATCGACTTCACTGTGGCACACAGGACATGTATCAATGCATGGTTTAGAATCCTCATGACTTAAGGGTTATTCATTGTGTTCATGATGACTTTAATGGCAAATCTGTAGTCTGAAACAGAGCATGCAGCGGACCAGGACTGAGAAACAGACTACAGATTTGCCTATAAAGTCAACATGAACTGGATTTAACAATAGTTCGTTCATCAGGTAATTCATGAATGAATTCATGATTTAGATTTTACGATAATTATATGTAATAATTATATATACTAATATTTGCTTGTCAAGCAACAGTTGGCTAAATCGGTCCATTTGATGAAGGAACACGTTTTCAAAGGACACTATTGACATGTCCTTGTGTTGCAGATGCAATGGTGCTGTCCGTGGTTCTGATAATATCAGTATAATATATGTTGGTTTAAAAAGATGCTGTATTGCATTTTTTAAAAAACAACAAATCATTGTCAAACTCATCCTTGGTTCCTCTTCATATTTTCCTATGTTACTAATTACATTGCTCAGTGGACTGAATAATTGGCTGACATTATTATGAAAGATTTTGCCTTGTTTCAATTAACAAAAAAGTGTGTGAGTGTCAGTTGAGAGGCTTCACTAAAATTAATATCTCTTTCTTGATGAGTGAGCCACTCATCAGTCAGCATCTACAATGAGGAAGAACCATTAAAGCGTAATCATTGTTAAATAGTTCGCTGAAGTTTACCAATTGTGCCAAAAAATCTATTCAAAAAAACGAGATATGAAAGTCAATGCATTCTTGAGGGTGAAATGATTTCTTTCCGGTTATTCTTTTAAATTAATGTGACAAATGGAATGTGTGATGATGTTAGGTGTGCTGTTATGTTCCCCACATCTGAAAATAGTCTTATGCAGGCAATCAAAATTCATAAAAAATGCAAAATTGCGATAGGGATACTTGAGGTAAACTACAAATATCTTTCCAGAAAATGACTTTTGGTAGAAGTTGAAGTCACTTTTTAGAATTTTACTTCAATAAAAGTCTTAAAGTATATGACATTTACTGAACTTAAGTATCAAAAGTAATTTTCTGATATAAACTGTACTTAAGTTTTAGAAGTAAAATTATAATTGAGCCATGGTAGTTCAGTGGTAGGGCGCGTTGTCTTTCAAATGAAGTTGTGGGTTCAATTCCTGACTCTGCCAGTCTATATGTGTCCATGAGTAAGACACTTAACGCCATGTTGACACGTGTGAATGGCAAAACTGTAGTGTAAAGCAGCTCATCAAGACTAGAAAAGCTCCATATCAATACAGACCATTGCCAACTCTTCTACTTCTGATTTTCTTCGGTAGTAACGAAAAACCTCTCCACCATGAAGACATGAGACACGGTGACACCTAAGCATGCCACATTTATGTGATTTTTAAATTACTGCACTTACAAAAACAAAATAAATCAAAACAATGGAAACCTTAACACAGAAGAACAAATAAGTAACATTCGGTGAAGCTATATGTCCTCAGTGATTTAAACAGATAAAGGAACACATAATAGAACACAAATACTTTTCAAATACAGTAAATGTGCTAAACAACACTTCAAAAGAGACAACTGAACAATAAAGTACAACAATATTAAACTACAGTATTTAACTTAGAGTGATTTATTTCTAGTTAATTTCCTGCTGAGGCTATTTACAAGAAAAAGGTTATAAAAGCAACAAAGCCTTTCTGGTTCCTGTGTTGTGTTTTCACATGGTGGCTAAATCGATAAGAAACCAGATTGTGCAACTTGGAGCAACCAGCAGGTAACTGAATTCAAGTTGAAACAGCTTTATCGGTGGATATGCAAGAGGTGCAGTGGGTCTTTGAACATTGGCACAAAGATAATGAGTGAAAACTGGGGTTTCTGGCATTGGTACACATAGTTTATCTCCACAGACCATTGCTCAAAAACGCCAGAAAAACACTGCAAAATGAAACTTTGCCAGAGAAATTAAAAGAAGCCCGATAAATGCTGGCAGCACATTCTTCGGTCCGAGGAAACAGAAAACAAATATGCTTGGGTTTAATGCAGACCATCTTGTTGGTGAATCTGTGAAGCATAGATGTGCGGGTGTGTGTGTGTGATGTGACATTTATAAATGACACTATGAAAGAAGGTTTGTAAATCCAAATGCTGAATGAAAAGGGGAATCCAAGTCGACATTCGAGAATTTTCCGAACATCCAATGTGTGTGAGAGAGGGCAGAGGAAGCCCTTTTTGTCATATATCTGCCACACTTGTACTGATATCGCTTGCATGTCTTTTTTCCAAATGTATTCTGCATTCAGATGTTTTTGTCTGGTCATTTCTGTGGTAGTTTATCAGAGATATGAACACTGTTGAGATTTTTGAGGAATTTTGTATGCAAACTCTCAAAAGCTGTAGTATGGAAGGGTCACATCATGTAATGTTTGCACTGAAGTTGCTTATTTTGTTAACATTATTTCCACAATAGCCTGGTAACATCAATGTATACCTTAAAGGGGAAATAAGTAGTTTATAGTGCCATCTAGAGGAGAGGAAATTTACAACAAAGACCTGCTGCTCTGCTCACCCCCTCCCTTCCCTGAGCGCTACGGTATCCTCAGCTGGTCAAATGTCGTCCTCGTCGTCTTTCTCCGTGTCAGCAGATGAGGTTCGTGAGGTGAGGGAGAGGGCGAGCTACCGCGGCCGTAGCAGACGAAGCGGAGAGAGAGGAGGCGGGACTTCTGCTACAAGTAAAGAGACGCTTGATTTGTTCTCTCGCATTTGTCCTTACAGGCTCCGGTAGAAACATGGCGTCTCGCTGCTAACAGTGGCTATGCAACCGTGGTCCGCGGTCATGTTATTTAACATGACTTTTTGAAACACTACGAAATGAAACAAAAACTATTATACAGCGACTAGACAATGCAGGAGCACATAATATGTATAAAAAAGTGGATTTTGGGTTATATAAACCCATAAATACTACATATTGTACCTTTAAGGTAAATTGAGAAAATGGTGCACATCGATGGAAGCAAAGTCTGATATAGTAAATACATCCCAAAATCCACAGAACCCATAGCGGTATGTCAGTTAAATTTAGAGTGGGTGTAAAGTGGTAGTTTTGTGGTTTTATGAAGTGTGATTGAACAATGTACTGACACATAGATCCATAGATGGTGAGATTGCTTGAATAATGTGTTGTGTGGAACATGTCATTTCCTTTCTTAATATCTGAATAGCTTTGAATATGATAAGTTAATGCTTAATCTGGCAATGTCTTGTTTCAATCAGTACTTAAAGGCAACACAGACACAGGTATATGAAAATAAAGTGTCATATTTAGTGTGACACCGTGTCATGTTTTATGTGCAGGCTATTTCCACAGAGAACAATACAAATCTGCTTAGCTTTTTTTTCCCTGCGTTGCTGCTTGTGCTTTACCCTCCTGCTAAAAACTGTACTTACCCTTCACATCAGGAAGCCTCTGAAGCACTTAACAGCTTCTCCACGAGTGACGAGCAGTAAAAGGATTGTGGTCGTTTGATGTCAAGCCTGAAGAGACATCTGGTAAACGCAGCATAACGTGATAAAACTGTTCCAAAGGAGAGAAATGATGGACAGCATGGCGAAAACCAAAGAGATGCACACAACGAATAAGGAAGGGGAAGAAGTTTATTCTCACTATTTTGTTTTTATGACAGAGAAGGAGGATTTTTTTTTCTTTTTTTTATCAAATCAATTGATTTGTAACATGTGGGCTTTCACTTTATAGAAATAAAAGAATGGAAAGTTATTTCTATTCCCTAGTTTATTTTTGAAGGATTTGAGTCTCTGACTAAATATTAAACCTGGAGTCAAATATGATTATGAAATGTAAGATATAAACATTTAAATCAAACCTTTTTATCCTGATCACTTGTTTGGTGTCAAAAGTAACCTTCAAAAGTTCCTTTTCAAGGAAACCAAAACCTGAAGTTCCCTGAAATCTGATGTAAAAGGGACAGTTCTGGTTATTTGAAGTACCAACGTATACATGACGGTATGATACCTTACACACAGTATAAGCCCTGGCTGCTATAGGAGAACAAGGGTTTTCACTGTGTGTATCACACTGGTTAATGGTCAGTACAAATAACCACTTCATATTACCTGAACTCTCTGTTTAAAAGTGCAAAGCCATCAGGGGTCACATCAGATTTTACTGTATATCCTCATCAAAACCTAAAGTCTTATCTCTGTTGCAGTTTTTGACAGCGTTTCACTAAAGTGGATCCTGCTCCATTGAGTCAGAACTGATGCTGGAGTAGACTGAACATAATCTTTTTTATTTATTTATTCATTCATTCATTCATTTGTTGATGTATGTATTTATTTCAACCTGCAAAGGTTACTTTGATGCCCTCCTCCCCCCTTGGTTTTATAATGAGTTCAGTTTGTGGATTCAGCCTGAGAAATATGTCTTCTCATTCTTTTATTCAAATGGCACAGTAAATATAATATTTCTTTCAGATGAAACAACTACGCCGGTACATTTTGAAATCACATCTGTAAACCTGCTCAACCTATTTATATTCAAAGGGTCTAAGAGTTCCCTTTACATCCATATGAGAACACATTTGTTTTTCTTCTGGATAATGTCTCACATGCATTTTGATGCATGAGCGTGTTGGCTACATGAAAAGTGGCAAAGCTCAAAAGGAAGAAAAAATTCCCAAAACCTTCTATATTTGTGGGTTTAAATTGTTATTATTCCTTTTACCAGACTGGGATTTTAGATGTGTCTACATTGTTGTGCATTTTATATTCTTTTCACATTTGGCCTCAAGGCCTCTGAGAAATAAATTGACAGTGTTAAGTGGCTCATCTAGCTTTCGACACCGCATCTTTGAGACTTTGCCAAGGACCTGTACGTGTCCTTCAAGCATCACTCTGTATCATGTCCAAGCTATTCAGCATAGGCAACAAATCCTCTAACCTCTGTTCCCTTCGAGGTGAAGTATGACAGATATGCATTAGATCTCCTCTACTTTTGGTCATCTGTTCCCTTGCTCCTTTTCAGGCCGTTGCCTCTCGATTTATTTACCTCAGGGAACATCTCCCCTCTCACCTGCGCCATTGAAAAAAACAGGTAACCATGGGTAGCAAATATCCAAGCTGTCGGGGACCAACAGAAGGCCAGATAGCCTTGAGACTAAAGCCAGAGATGTGTTTAACAAGATTAATATCACCTGTTGTGACCTCCCATTGAGAGTTCTCGCCGAAACAAACACACGTAGGCTCAAGTCACTGTGGGACAAGAGCTTCTATGACTGAAAGCGATTCTTATGAATCGATAGTGGATAATGTGTGTCTAATCTGAAACATCTGATCTGGCCAGTAATATATATTTAAAAATCAGTGTATGTATTTATTGATAAGCCATAAAGCAGAACAAAAGATGATGTAAGTCTCTAAGGTTAGCCGTGATTGATTGATGTGAGTATTAGTTATTCAATAACCAATCGTTAACTAATGACAGAGTAAGTACTCTATTGCATGTACCTGGAAAGTGTTACACATAATAATCATAATCTCATTTTCTCTGCTTCTCCCTTTAGGGTTTGCCACAGACAACCATTTGCCTCCATCTTTACCCCTATCCCTTGTGTCCTTGTTACACCAACTGTCCTCATGTTCTCCTTCACAACATCCATGAACCGTCTTCCTCTGGCTGCTCCATCTTCAACATCCTGTCCAATATAATCAATATCCCTCCAAACCATCTTGCTTTTCTCACTTAATTTCCAAACAGTTCAACCTGTATCTTTAGCTCCGTCACCTCCAGCTCCACCTTGTATATTTTGGACAGTGCAATTGTATTAATTCATTCATTACTTAAACAACAAATTAAAAATACAGCCCCTATGATTTATTTAAGCATGTGGTTAATGCTAGTACGTTCTGTGATTCCAATTTTATCCTCAATGACAGACTCTATGAAAACAACATTCAAACGTCATCACAGAGTCCAGGTAAAAGTAGCAGCTCGTTGTTGATGGTGTATCTTCACTTTGAGTATTTACAACCCGATTGCTAAAGCAGTGTGTTTTCATTGACACAAATCCAAAAGGTTTTTGTGGACTGAATTCAAACACAAAACAAAATGACTCTGGTGTCAAGGTCCGACACTTTATTATGTGCATCCACTCAACGCATCGTTCTGCAATCTTCTGCCACTTACGTGAGATTTATTGCGTCATTCGCAGTTCAAGGTGTGGTGAACTGAACTCACCCTGACATAATTAAATCAATTTCGTAATACATTTCAGGACGGACAGGTAGAATGATTGTGACTTGAATTGCGTGTCATTGCTGACGGATCATGCAGGGACAAGGTTGAATGCTTGTGCCGTGTGATTAATTACACAAAGAAATAAATCCGTCTACAACGATGCATTTTTAACCAGCATTCCTATGTGTTGCTCATCACTGAACATGAAGGATCTTTAACCTCTTATTCCCTACTTGTACTATTTATGTGCTTCCTAAAACAAGAAGGGACCTAATTTTGTTAATTTAATTACTTATTCTTATTGGCAAATAGATGAGACTGTGAATACTTGGTGGTGTTGGAGACGTGGAGGTTGCGGGGCCGATGACACAATTTCAACTAGCTTTTAAAAAACGTGGCACGTAGACTATCGTGATTGCAGAGGGCCTTTGTGTTGAAATAAATTATTGTAGAATGACAAGTAGCCCCTCGAGGGTGCACTTTAAAGTGCACTCGTGACAAGGCACTAGACATCTGCACATACAGTATGAAGAAATCTAAAACAGGCAGTGAGCCAGCTAAATGCCTTGATTATATCTCCCAATGTAAAACCTTGCCAATGCTTAATTATAAAATTGTGAGCTTCCAACACCGAAGATGTGCCGTTATTGGTGCCAGTGGCCCCGTGAGGACAGAGCTCCAAATTAGGGCCCTAATATCTGAGGGAACAATAACAACCAAAACAAAGAGACCAAGAGACCAAGAGTTGACAGTCATGCCAGAGAGAAAGCTTTCTGAGCTACAAACTATCCTCCTCTGCTGACATGATGATTATGTTGTGATAGTCTCTTTCTTGGTTCATCGTGAAAACATGCTTTCGTTTGCTATTAGCAGTTAACAGTTGATCCACCAGTCCAGCAACTGTATTTCTACAGCATTTGAAAACAGAAAAGAAGAAGTTGACTATTCATATCCTGAAGTGAAAGCCATAGAGAAGAGGAGGGTATTTAAAAGTGACTTAAAATGTTCAATGGTGGGGGCAGATTTATTTTCCATGGGTAAATCTTGAAAAGTCCCGTATGCCAAGTTTATTTCTAACCCTAACCCAAGCAAACTGTTATTAGACCTCAGAAGAAGAAGGTAAGACGGTGCTAAACCATTAAGAGCTTTAAAAACCAAAGATAACATTTTAAAAATCAATCCTAAAACGAATAGGAAGCTAGTGGGGGAGTTCAACAGAGGTCCCATGTGGTCTCTTTTCTTTACTCCTATCAAAAGTCCAGCGGCAGCATTCTGGACGAGCTGGAGTCGTTGGACAGATGCCTGGTCTAAGCCCTCACAGAGAATCACAATAATCCAGCCAAGATGTTATGAAAGCATAGATCAGTGTCTCTAAGACTCTGAGAGTAAAATTGGAACTTCAATTTGGTGATTAGCCTTAGTTAAAACAAGCTGGAACAGCCGCCGAGGAGAAAGAATTGGCATGAATTAGGACATTTTATTCATGTGTTTCCACGAGAACACTGTTACGGCCAAAAAGGAGCCAAAAGGTGAGAGACTTACAAAGAAAGTTTGACATAAATGTTTATTAAAGAAAATTATAAAGACTCTTGTACTGGCAGACGTCTTGGTAGGTGATGAGTGGCAGGATGCATGAACTGTAAAACCAGGTCTCTGATGTGAGAAAAAAACACAAAATCACTGGAGTTAGATGCTGGGTAGAGTAGCAAAAAGACACTAAAGAAAAACTCCAAGTTGGCATGAGAACTAACAGAGGTGGAAAAAAGTACTAAAATATTGTACTCAAGTAAAAGTACCAATACTTTGATAAAATATTACTCAAGTAGAAGTAAAAGTAGTCATCTGAAAATGTACTCAAGTAGAAGTAAAAAGTAGTTCCTTTGAAATATACTTTAAGTAAAAGTTATTTAGTTACTAATCACATAATCATTCGTCTGGTTCTGGTGAATATTTTCCCCCTGTAGGTCTTCATTGTGCTGAATTTTTATTTTTACTCAGTAACGGATAGGATTTATAAAGTAACTAAGTACAATACTTGAGTCAATACGTACTGAAGTAAAATACAAAATCCTGATTTTAAATTGTACTTAAAAAATACAAAATACACAAAAAAAAGTATTCAATACAGTAACTTGAGTAAATGTATTTCGTTACTTTCCACCTCTGAGAACTAATACTACCGCACTGGACAGAAATTCTCTGGTGCTGGAGTGAAGTCTGCGCTTATATAGGGAGTGTGAGGAGTAGATAGGAGTCAGGTGTGTGGATTGCAGCCAGGTGAACCTCATTGCACTCCAGAGAAATTAGAGGCCTCTGCCCCTCTCCAGACCTGCAGGAGAAACACAAAGAGAAAAAACAAAAACATTGGCCCAAAAACTGGACCATCACACAAATATTTCAATCTGAACCACTTTGGGAGAGTTTACTTCAGTTTAGCAAGTCATTTAAAAAAAAAAAAATTAAGTAATATCCATATATTACTTAATTATTTATTATGGAAGTGTTTTCATTCTGTTTACTGAGTCACAGACCTCTAATTGCTTGTATGCAACTTAAACTAACATTTGAGAACTCCTAAAAGTCTTGATGACCGTTCTATAGCTTTAAAGAGCCTTAATTTACCTGATTTACTGGTTTTAAGTGCAAATTCATTTCATCTTGTTACCATCTCATGTTGCAGGTTAACTAAAGACAGACACAAGCATGTTGATTAAAACGAGTCCTGCACTCATGTTGTTGTAATATGCAGTTCTTCTCCTGCACACACACACCTCTCCGGTGGTGTGCTCTAAGAGCAACTCGTCTAAGAAACTGCACTAATGAACATTTCCGTCTCTGAGTCTCTTCTTTAATAAACATGAAACACCATTAAGCTCTCGCTCTGCGAGCGCTGTACATTGATTTCCTCGGGGGTTTATGGGGGTTTTAATTACCTGGTTGAATAATCATTGTAATGTGCAAGGTGTGTTAACAGTTGGTGAAGAAAACAGGGAATGAATTGTGAAGACATTAGCAAAATAGCATCCACAGCTGTTGTCCCCTTTTCCAAAATATGCAGCTTGGAAGCACGTTATTTTGTGTCATTATTTACATAAGACAGCACCTATAGCCATGGTCCTATATACATGCATAGATGTCACAAACCAAGGTAGACGTTACTTATATTCAGTTAACATGACCAAGTATCATCGGAATCAGTTGGAAATATGTAAATATTGTAGATGTTGAAATATCTATCTATATAGCAAGTTGTGTCTGCCTGTATTTCTGTGACAGGCATATCTCGCTGACCATTAGTTAGATCGCCCTACGATTTTGAATATGGGTTGAGCATGGCCCGATGGTGTGCATCCTTGATTTTCAGTTTTTTGGAGTCATTTAAATTTTTGCTGATTTATCACGCTACTCTTTTGCTGATTTTTCAAGCTATGCCAGCATGCTTACACCAGGCAGCGCATCTGACGGCGCATCATGAGTGTCAACAACGGGTAGGCACACCAGCACGCTGCACCAGGCAGCACGTCTGACGGCTATTTTGCGGCTAACTTGGTGAACCTGTTCCCAAAAGTAAGCTAGCGAGGCTACTGTTAGCATTAGCGTAGGGCTAACATAATACAAACACTGTGCAACCTCATTAGGCACAACACGTTGTTTTTTAATTTTTCGATTAGCATTAGCGTAGCTAGCTGTCTGACAGTCACAAAATAGCTAGCTATGCTAGCGCTATTAGTTTACGTTCCTTATCATACATTACCATAACTGAAATATCTTCTTCAGCTCCCACTAAAGGAATACATACATGCTAAGGGTACTGCACTAGCAACATTAAATAACAGATTAAAAAAAGGACCCCGGTACTGATGACAGAAAAACTGACATTACTTAAGTGAGGTTGCTTCATCACAGAACACTTTCCTCAAGCTCTTGAGTTACTGACCAAATTTGTTCCTGAGAGCCATGCTTACAACATCTTGAATAAAAAGTGTGCCAATGAGGTTCTTCGGGGTATCAAGAAATACAAACCTTTTTTTTTGAGACTGTATGAATGTGATTTTGTGGTATTCAAAATCAGAATAGTGCCTTGTGAACACAGAGCATTTACCATTTATCTTGAGATTCTTGCAATACGCCATTTAAGTGCATATTTACTGCTCCTGTACAAATAGATAAGAAAGCTTGACGTCAGATGCATAATTAACACACTTAAAGGGGAAGGCAGTGGAGAATTCCGATTACACAATGACTTAGAGCTGCAGCTTACCAGGAATAATCAGCTGCCATGAGGTTTCTTGTCCTGACACTTCACATTTAAGTGTTTGTGTCCAAGTGTTCATCAGTTGCTACTAAATGCACTGCATTATAATTACCTCAGTCTAAAGTGGAATGTGGTTTCCACTCAAGGTATAAATAATGGATGATCTACTGCCTTGTTTGAGTCATTTTGGTCATTATTTCTAGCTTTAATGCACAATATCACATTTGAAATCATACTCATTTTGACACAAACCGCTCCGATTTCGAACGTCTATGTCTTAAGTGTAGTTCAAGTGATTAAGCATAACACATTTTCACTCACTATAATGTGTTATAGTATATTTAGCTTAACAGGGGCTAAGTGCTTACATCAGTACCTGAACTGTAAAACCTGCACTTGGCTTTGCTCTTGACCATTCATCATGCTGATTGACATCAAAAAGAAAAATAAGAGCGATCATCAACATCAACATTAACTGCAGTTAGGAGTCAGAGTAACTATGTCAATTTGTTTTCTACGAATGTTAATGATCCACACAGAAGCTTATTAATGATGCATGTATTGATTCTTTTGTAAACAGTACATAAACATGTTATTCTTTCAAAACGCTAACAATGATGAATGTCATGAGATTTACAATTTGAAATGTTCGCACTGATGAGCTAATAAACAAACAATGCAACATAAAATATGCCATTTTTACTCAACAGGTGACTTTGACCAACTGAACAGCATTTGAATTAAATTAACATTTAATTTAAAGATCAACATCATAGTTATGTTTGTTTGCACAAGGCAAGATCAGGACAAACATTATTTGGTTCACAAAAACTGTTGGCTGAGACCATGACTCAGAATGTGACTGGAGATGTAGCTTCATATTGAAAGGCACAAGAAGGTGGTTGTGCCTCCTTGTGTCGCCATGGGAACATAATCCATACACGTCCCAATGGGTCTCGAGGCAGACACTGACCACAGAAGATTTTACCGGAATATATATATATTTTTTGGCAGTTTCCACGAACAAAACGGTATCTTATAAATGTTCTGAAAAATGGTAAGGTTATATTCAAACATTTTCCTCTATCCTCTCCTAATCTAAAATGCACAAGTCACCTCACAATGACAATGGTACCTGATGAGAAAAGATGGCATTTTGAGTTCATCACAAAGACTGATCCAGATGCCTCCTGGTCCCATATATACGAGAGGACCACTGGTCAAACCCAGCAGGTGGGAGGCTCTGAGGTTAGCGGTAATTAGTCATTGGTCAGTCAGATCACCCATTCTGTCTTTGAACTCCTGTTTTGAATGGTGGATGATTTGCAAATTAATTTTCTCAGTCATCTGCAACCAGACACCAATTGGACAATCCCAGCTGACACACAGGGTTAAATGTGAAAATACACCCTGGATAAGTCGCCAGTCATTTGCAGGGTCACAAACGGAGACAGAGCAGAACAGGACGCTTTATTGCATTTAGTGCATTATCACCGAGCCATGGCAGCACTGCATGGCTTCCTCAATTTCAAACAGGTACATTGGCTCTTTCCCAGCTGGGTATTAAAGTCCAACACAGATGTGCAATGTTGTAGCCTGGGTTAATAAAACACTGAAACAACACACCGGAAAAAATACCTGGAGGAAAAACAAGAGGGATGCCATCATGTGGGAGAAGCTCTCTTAGATTCGAGACGGTATGAAGTGGTCACTACAAATGGAATACAAAAAGGAAGTCACATTCTTAGTCAATCAAGAGTGATACAGCAGTTATTAAATCTTTAAAAACTTGGACTCGATCTGATTAAAATATAGAATGAAAATATAAAAGTTGCTCCAAGACTCAGTCTTATTAAATTGGAGCAATATTAGCATGTGGGCATATATTAAGTGCAGACCTGTGGCTCATTAAGTATCTGTGTATCACAGTTATGTAACCACTGCCCTATAAGGATTCGTTTCATTTCTCAACATAGACTCATTTAAAAATGTTATTGGTCATCATTACAGGTGTGTAATTAGGTGTCATAAATTAAATGCCATGGATGCTTATTTGGAAAAGGATACACGTTACACATGTTATCTTTAACAATGCATGCAATAGAGCTCACACAACACAATGTTTCCTCTGGCAACTCTGGCAGGAAACAGCTGTTCACTTTAATAGGTGTATATACTAGAGAGAACACATAAATCAGGCATTATGTCAGACAGCCTGTCTTTTTGTCACGTTGTTTGTCATCAAAGTAAAGATGGTGGTGACAGGAGAACACCTTCCCCACATATCCAGAGGAAACAGCAGAGGTTAACTGCTGCTATGAAACCTGCTCACAGTGAGCAGAAGAAGATGGGAATCCACAAGCAGCGGGTTTCAGGGTTAGCTCTGGATAATCATGGACTCTGACAGAGACTCTGTTGGTAAAAAAAAGACAGGGTTCAAGGTCGGAGACAGAAGACTTTTGAGGTCGCTGGGACAGAGAGACAAAGAGCAGAGGTCAGAGGCAAGCAGAGTTGTTACATGGAAACCATTACACAAAGAAAATGCTGGAAAGTAAGTCACGATGCAAAGACAATCTGGCATAAAGTGAACGCTGCAGAGTTGCTTATATGCCGCCTGGGTAATTAGCCACAGCTGAGAGCAACATGTGGAATTATTTCAGCTGATGAGAGTGTGTGGCCAGGTGACAAATTCCACAGCACCAGAGGAGGAGCAGTTTGATGTTTTGTGATATACTGTTCGGTCTCTGTGGATTTGAGGTGCACAGTGATCTCTGACAGGTTGAATTCAGCACTGGTCCCCTTCATTTTTGTTACGTCTTAGGCTGCCATGATGTAGCCACACCTGTTTGGCTCTGAGAGGCAAGAGGGAGAGCCGGCAACATACTGTCAAGGGTGCAATTGAAACGGTCCTGGTCATTAATTTTTGAGAGTGAGGGTTAAGATTGAGGGTTAAGCAAGGAATTGGAATTCACCCCAACTAATTCTCAAAGCTGGGACTGCAGGAACACATAGATGCAATACAGTATATAGCTATGGATCAGTCTCTCAATTTCTGGGAGGTCACCTGAAGCCTGGTGAGGGCCGCCTCCTCGGTTGGAGCAAAGACACGCAGGTGTGTTCAGCCTCCTGAAGTCTGTACAAACTATCAGGCCACAATCAGTCTTCCAAACCATGACGAGCAGGGATGCCTGCTCTCTGGTGGACTTTCGGATGATCCCTTTCTCCTCCATCTCTGTGAGTGCCTGTCACAGTTATTGGTAGTGCAAAATAGTCGATCAAATGCAATGCACAGATTGTTTGGCCTCACTGCAGTTCTCATACCGTTCAATGAGCTCAACAAGTTTCTTCTTCTGAGCTAACAGCTCAGCCATTCCATTTGCATTCTGGAAAGTCTGACGTCAAGTGCAGTGTCAGTGGTCACAGGTTGGATGGGCTGATCTGGTTCCCCTGTTCCTCAATCTTGCAGAAGCCCTGATGGATATCAAAAGTTTCCACTGCAAGAAGCAACTGTAGCACTGCTCTCCAGAGTAATTGGCCTTGAGGAGAGACTGGTCATCGACAAGGGGACTCGTTGATCTCCCCACATCATTGTGATGGTCCCTGCCAACAATCTCATCCCTCGACCTGGACTCGGAGGAACATGAATCCATAATTATTTTAATTATGGACTTCAAGGGTAACCAGAGTGATGGAGCGTCTTAATGCGCCACCCAGTGCGTCTCTTTCAGACACAGAAAGGCACTCAGTGTGTGTCTGTAAGGCAACGAGCTGCGAGCAGCAGTGTGTGACACTGTCGAAAATGAGAACGGGCTGTGCAGGCTGGTGGCAACAAAATGTCAGTGATTGCTGTGACTGTGTGATCTCACATGTCAGTGAAGAAAATACTTTTTGAAAAGGGCATATTTTAAAGGGCAGTAGTCGCACTCTCAGGTTCTCCTCTCAGGGCAGGTTGTCACAAACACTCAAATGCACACACGGCAAGGTGGACGATTGCATATCTAACGCTGGATATCTCATGATCTCAGGCTCATATTTACAAATCTCAATTGGTGGTTTCTTGAAGTAACAAAGGAGTGTTTTATGAACAATCTTTATGTATTATATTTCAGTTCTGTTACTGGTACACAACAAACCATGTCACTCTACCAAGTGTTATAACTGCACATGCGTCATCTCACAGGAACTAATCACGATGTTCATATCATTCCAGGGACATTGTGCATGAGGTGAATATAAACAGAATACAAAGATTTGCGAATACTTTTCAATCTATATTCAAATAAATACGCTACAAAATCAATATGTTTAATATTCAAACTGAAAAACCTTTTTCAAATATTCACTCATTTTGAATTTGATGGTTGCAACACATTCCAAAAAAAGCTGGGACAGGAGCATTTTTACCACTGTGTTACATCACCTTTGCTTTGTATTTCACTTACAGACATTTCTTCAAAAACAAATGACTAATAACCTGTGTTAGAATAAAGGGGAAGCTGAGATTCAACCAATATCTATTATGTGTGTCTGTGTTTTTTTGGAGAGACTTCAGTATGACCCTGAAATCAATTTGTCCTCTTCTATTGGAGACTGTGACACAAGATGATCAACAACTTTACAGCAAAGTAAATCAGGTTGTTAACCAAGGCTTCGGTAAGGATTCTTAAATCCAAATGAAAAAAAAGGAATGTCATAAAAATAAAGCCCAGGTTTCACCATTCATTGATAGGTAATTACTTTGTCCTTGCAGGGTGAGTTGCTGAACCACTACAGTGATACTGTGCTGCTCATCCCTTGTCGTAATCGACTAGACGACCACAATCGAGCTCTCTGTATTGATTGAGCATTATCTATATGATAACATATGGACAAATAAATGCAGGATTTAATATTTGGGAATACGTCAATATGGAAAAGAATACAGATACAAATCAGTAAGAAAATTTAAGAAAAGTTTTAATTCCACTTCATTTTCTTTCTTTATTTACACTTGATAAACATAAAAGACCAAAAAAACCACATAATAATAATATGATAAGCACACACACAAAGTGCAAATGAAGTCAAAACACAATGTTTCAGTAATGTCAAAAGTTAATATCAGTCCTTTAGAAGATCTTAAGACTCATATCTCACATGAGTTTCAGTTATTCTGATAAGGCTAGTGGAGGTTTGTACTTAAAGAGGTGGCACATTAGCCATGCAAAACAATATTTCTGCACATGTATGGTGACACATACACACATTATTACATCACAGACAGATGTATCTCTCAAAATTGAACAAGTGGTCTTAAACAAAAGTAATTAATGGTAGATATAAGACTGGCAAATATACAGTAATATATAATACAAACTGCTCTGGGCAGCTGACAAGAAATTGTTCTTGTGTGAATGCTAATGCTTACAGGAGCCTCTAAGCTTTTACAAAATTGTCTTTTTAGGGCAGTCGAATCATGGAAGCTGCCCATCATCAGAGCAACAGATGAGTGAAATCAGTGCCTGAGGCAAACTTTCAACAGAGCCGCTTTCACACAGAAGGAACAAAAGTGTTTTCAGGCTTCATTTAAGACAGACACAATGTTTCTACTATTTCTTTAATGGAACTCTTAATGAAACGTTTGTGTCTTGTGTATGTAGACTTTTCAATGGGTGGTGACATGTTGCTTTGTTTTATTAATGCATTACCTGCAGGCATACATGGAGAGCTTTGCTTTCATCCGCCTGCTGCATGATGTACATATCATTTCTGTAGGCAATGTGACACACAGACGCATTTACACTTGAATTCATCAAAGGAGTCTTAACATAACTTGTTTTCAAACCTTAACTTGAATTGAACCTCAAACAAACCTTTGAAGTGTGGACTGTGGCGTGCATGTTAGGTATACAACTGTAACACACGTTCTCCCAAAGACAACAAGTGCAAGAAGTATTCACACACATACTGCATGATTAATCGTGAAGTACGTGATTAATCATGCAGTATAACTGAATTGAACATTAATGTGTCCCCAGATTACAGCACGTGCCTCTAATGGCCTCCATTTGTCTCTCATTTGTTACAGAGTGGTTCAACGGTCTGAGCCCACGTTGCTGTAAGACGTTGTGCTTCCACTGCAGGTAAGAGTGTCTGAATAAGTCTCTTAACCAAATCCTTAACAAAGCCCCACAGGGACAGCGCAGCACATGTTATGATTTTTTTAATTGTGGATGGATTCTACTGCACTATGACTCTCAAATCCAGTACAAGTACTTCCTTTTTATAGAGAGACAAACATGCAGGTGATCCAGCATGAAAGCATAGCAGACGTTTCTGAGGGGTGATCCTGAGCAAAGGTAACACAAGTAAAATGCAATAAAATCAAATCCAGAATGCCAAAAAAACTTTTTTTTTCTTGGGCCGTTACATTCCCAGAAAATTTAATCTAAATCTGTCCTTTTCTTTTTACGTTACGCTGCTCACAAGCACAGATTAAATGTAACCTCCATCTGCAGAGGTAAGTATCCACTATGACACACCACATGGATTGAACTGCTGTTAGTTTAATTTCTTATTAGCCGCACGGCTAAATTAAGAGAGAAGATTATGGTATTGAGAGCAACATGTCGTCATGTTCAAACTGTGACAATATCATCATGTCTGCAGTTGAACAGTTAAACTAGAATTATACTAAGCTCAGCCAACCAGTCACAATTCAAGTGGATTCTTCATCTATTCATTTTTTTGTAGTAAAAATAAGTCTCTGTATAAACCACCCCTGTGTATTTTTGTAGTCCCATGCATTTACAGTGATATCAACCAATTTACATTCTCTCAGTTCCATTTAACTTGAATTGCATCAACTGCATCAATTCATGCTAGTCATCGTTAGAAGAGACTCGATCATCGATGGAATCATCAGGTAACAGGTGAGAGTATCCAATGCCCGTCCAATAAAACCTAATGACTCAGGTCAAATTGATTAATATTCCCCTAAGACTTTCAGACCCCAACGCTTCAGTCTTTACAGATTTATTTTTATTCACCTGACTTGTTGCCTCTCTTTGTATCTCTCTCTGTCCCTCAGGCTTATTGCAGTTTTGCTGTCAGATGTTATCACTAGACACCTGGCTGCTTTTTCTTCCCTCGGCATATTAGGTCATATAATTCTTTCTTCTTTCTCTTCGTTTCTCTTCTCTCAGTGTTCTTCTTCCATCACTATCCCTTTTTTTTCCCCCACTCTTGACATTTCTGAGGGTCTGTCTTCATCCTCCCTCCTGCTTCTCTGTTTGTATCTTGACTTTTCTGCTTCCTCTCATAATGCAGGTCTTGTGTCTTTCTTCTATCGGTCTTATCACTTCATCTAAAAAGGTTGTACCTCAAGATCATTGAGACAATGGCCTGTTTCTATAATGGTCAAAGTGCATATCCAAACCTCAGGAGAGGCTGACTCGCACACATGCTTATCTGCAGCCTCGAGGATGTTAATAAGGTTAATAATTACATGGTCTACTGTAGTGAGTATACTGTTAACCCCCCCACGCACGCACGCACACACACACATAATCAACAAGTAGATAGATAATGTTATTACTATGCAATTCCTGTGAATACTGTCTATTTAACTTGCTAATTGATTCACTTCATTTAAATAATATTACTCATGTCTTAAAAAAGAATATTGAGTGTCTGGATGAGCTGCTCTGCATAGTGTAAATTAAATTGCTTGATTGCAAGTTAAACGATGTGGATATTCTCGCACATTTTCGAGTGGTTATATGAAAATCCTGGCCCTTTTCTTGTGCATACACAGTGTACACCTGCGTATAATGTTGATAACCATTTCACAACATTACCTGTTGTTATAATAGTTACAAATCAGTGGTGATGTCTGGTTTTTCAAACAGGGGAAGCTAATATAAGGCTTAGTTATGTATACATACATTCTGAGTTAGGGTTAGGGTCGAAAAAATCCACAAAGGACTGAGAAACAAACCAATATTTGTTTAATTCAACAATGCTGTCACTCAAAAAGTGGTTCCACCCGCCCACTGCTCTATTGATTCCCTGAGATGCAGAGCTTCCCTGGAAGTGATGATGACCAGTGCTTTAAGTGCAAAAAAAAACAAGTGCCGGTACTCCCCTTATAAAACTGTAAATTAGGTAAATTAGGCGGTGGCCAGTCAGCTCCAACAGATCATTAATTTATATATTTAAATACTAGTATATGGCACTGATTTAAAAAAAATATAAAATAGTTTTATTGAACTTTCGACTTTCCAGACAAATTATGTTTGTTCACTTGCATGTGGCCCAAGGGAGGTCTTCAGTGGGGCAGTCCTCAAGTAGCATACAGGCTGATGCACAAGGTAACTAACTGGCACCTACCATTCCCCGTGGACATACACATCAAAGACAGAACATTGGAGAAGCCATGTGGTTGACAAGTTAATGACATACTCCTGTGTTTCTATCATAACAATATATAATATATATATATGTATATACATATATATATATATATATATATATTTATATATATAATATGTTCAGGATGGCATTGTATTGTACAGATGTGTCAAAAGAAGTGGAATATGAGTTTATAAGATTATATTTTATGTATATATTTATATTATATATTATATTTCAACCAAAAAACTTCAAAAAAGGCTCCAGCAGATATATTGATATTCAGTCCTTTCTGGCACACATGACTCACGTGGGGCAGGAGTGCAGTGTGTACCAGTGCAAACTGGGTAATGTATTATAGCCATAGGAGTATGAGTATCACAAATCGCAAAGCGAGAAATAGAACAGGAAAGGATACTATGAGCTCATGAGAAATCCCGGTACGCCGTAAAAAAAAGTCCCGGTATGCCAGAGGCTAAAATTGAGTGCGTGAGAAGAAAATTGCATCACATGATATGTGATAAACAGCTGATTCTGAACAAACTAGTCATAAATTTGAGCACGTTTTAGCGCAGTTTTAGTAATGAAATGTAAATACAACACTACATATTTGTCCATTTATGACATTTTAGAGGAAGCAGAGGTTCCCTTGCTGTTTGAGAGCAATCACCTGCTAAGGATGCAACATGACAACAAAGCTCTGGGTTAGACTCAGGTTATACCAATGTGTCGTCATATCAAGGCATTAGGATAATATAACAATTAAATGTGTCTGTGATGCTTAATTCACAACCATTACATGTTATATTCCAAAGTGGTGTTGTTCACTGCAATAATAATAATAATATCGTTATTATAGCAATAAAACATAAACGTTCCTGCTTGTGTTGAGGTGTCAGTCGCAGCTTTCTGCCCGTAAGTCGTTGCCCTGCACAGCTGTTTGGTCATTAGCTCATCCAATAAATGTCAGCCGCCTTTGTACACATTGATTGTCACTATTGCTCCGTGGTTATTTACATCCTGCTTATTGGTTCCAGTATGTAAACATGTGTCTGCTGGCACCTGTGTGTCTGTCACGAGGGAAAGCAGCCACCTGTCAAAACTGGGGCTCACTCATACTGTAGAAGCCAAACAAAAGTGACACACAGTGCACACACAAATCTAATATTAGCTTCAGTAACAGTGGAAAATACCAGTACTATAAACTGACTCTTTTGGCACATGTATACTGGAGCTGCTTAACATGAGCAAATCAATGCCACTTTATGGAGATTACTGCTGTGGGATTAAACTGTATGTGTCTTTTCATTGTTTTTTATACTTACATAAAACAGCAACGTTTAAGAGGATCAGTTCTCAATCCAATTATAGTGGAAACATGAATGCTTAGAGTTGACAGATTAAATATTTATGGCTGCCTCCAGTTCACTGTGATTACCGTTATTAGCACGTTCCATTTTTTTATTTTGGCATCAGCAGTGTCTGGAGAAAATAATCCTCCAAAATCTCAATGTTGCAGTTTGGGATTAACATTAGGGCAAACAGCTTTATTTAGCTCTGACTAACCTGTCATGTGAAGACCCAAATGCAGCGCTATAATGAGACAGACCAGACAAGACAACATACACTGTGGTGAAAAATATTTTAACAAAAGCAACAAAACATCAACATCTTAGGCTGAGAGAAAAGAAAAAGGCTCCACAGGGAAACAACCAACATTATAGACAAACTGACCCTGGGAACAGGAAGATTAAATACACAAGGGAACAAACTTAATAGAACACATGTGAAACTCACAAGATACAGGTGAATCACATCAGAGCAGGGCAGACAATCATACAAGTGGGAAGGGAATAAAACATGACAAGGGGAAAAACAAGTAAAAGGAAAAAGAAACGTTATCAAAAGTCTGAACAAAACACATTTTGTTTTCAGTCCAGGGGGAATCAAGCTTCAAGACATGGATGTGTTTTTGTAATTTCAGTTTTATTGCTCACTTGTTCAACAAAACCCTTTAGCGAAGAGGACGCTTGTATCTAATTATATTTTCACTTCATTATGTACATTATTCCACCTGGAACGTCCTACAAAAACTGCAGATTTCCTCTCCACCCACTTGTGTATTTTTGCGTAATGTCACTTAATTGGATAGTTGACCTTCTCTGTGAAAAAACCATGTGTGTGTTGAGTATGATAATCAAAGGATGTTTGCACAGCGACACCACAACAGATCTGACAGCTGATAACAATCTAATATGCAGCATGAACTGGTGAGAAAATGGTGCCAGTGCACACACACACACACACACACACACACACACACACACACACACACACACACACACACACACACACACACACAAACTAAAGAGTCTAAGGAAGTTTTTGGAACATTATAGATTGTAGTTTTATCGATATAAGTGACAGGATTATGTGCTTTTAAACCTTAGAACACAGAACATATAGGCTGTTTTTTCCCATATGTTTAAATATACACAGTATATACAGAGGGTTTAAGAATGTGCAATATAGAGTGTCTTATAACCTCTTTTTCAGCACAACCTGGGTAATGAAGATGAAAAAAAATAAAATCACCAACTATATTTAAACACACGGTACTTTAAAATCGGATTGAGTTTGTGAAACAGTCTATTGTGACTTCTTCAAAATTATTGCTATTTTATATCACTACTAAAAATTGCAATATCAAATGAATCATAACTTTGACTCAATGACACATAAGAAGATGAACAAATAACATTTGTTTTTAAAGCCTGAATATGTGATGTTCATATACGAAGTTGTGTATTATTCCCACAGCAATTTACCATGGGTGCACCTGTGGCACACATCTTTGCCTCATACATCACATTATTAACTAAGGGTTAATAATGTGCAAAAAAAAGGTTGGATCATATTTGAAAACCGAGGTGTTATACTTAATTATAAGAGTTTGCTTCTTTATTAGTTGTAAATAATGTATTGGTAGTTTTCTCTGTTTATAACGCCTAAGGCCTGTGCATGACTGATCTTCCATAAATAACTAATGTGAGAGCAATATTGGCCTATATAGTTGGACTTTGTGTACTCTGTATTTAAGCTAATGTTGTTTTTTCCTCATTTGTGTTGTAAGCTTTTTCAAATCTGGCATTTTTGTCCATTGCAGCTGCGATAGAAACATGGTCGTGAAAAATGGGGGAGGGGGCTGGGGGGGGCTCTGTAGACCCTTGCCTGAAGTACGTATAAAAGGCTTGTCCTAAGCCTATGAAACATATTGAATATCTGCCGTTAAAGCCTAAAAGTTCCACGCTGAGTCTTTAATCCTGTGACCACAGTGCATTCATTTTAAATTCCGGAGATGTATATGTCAGCACTGCATTCCTTATTTTTCACGTCCTTGTATTCCTTGTAGACGAGTGAATGAAGAATAAATCTATCGCGTATTGAACATAACATAACGTGCTGATAGTCTTTGAAGAGTCTTGGGCACTTGGATATGATTGGGGACATACGAAGCTCATGCAGACATCTGTTTCTGAGCATTAAAATTCCCCACCATCCAATCACTGAGGAAACAGGTGATATATATATATATATATGATATACACACATATTATTTAACCGGCACATTTTTTTTTTTTTCCAGCATGCAGAATCAATCTTGCAAGGCTTAGGTGTCTATCCACACCTGCACCAGTTGCAAATTACTCACAAGGCACTGATTTTGGGAGATTGCGCTTCCAGCTGAAAGAAGGTTCCGTGTGACAGGGTCATTGGGCAGCGAGGAGTGATCTTCCACCATCTTTGGGGAAAAATAAACGAGGTTGTCATGGGAGCCAAGACTTCATTGTGCTGTGCAGCCTCAGGCATCGTGTCATTTTCACTGATAAAATGACACCGTTTCCCTGAAATCATGACACTTCTAATGTAATGAGATTTCACCCCCCCATCCCCGCCCATTATAACTGACTAAATCAGGCCTGCGAATCAAAATACAGGAAATGGGTTTATACCTGCATTTTGGTTGTGTTTAAGAGTGATTTCTGCTGTTTTCCATTACAAGACGAACATTCACGTTTCAACTCCCTCTTATGCTCTCTGGCACACACACTCACGCACACACACACATGTTCCTCAGCACAAATTGTGGCTAGAAACAGAGTAATAACAATAATACAATAATACAACCACCACCATCAGAGAGTGTTGATCCATGGTCTTTCAGCCATTTTCACAATAATTGTATCGCCACTTGGTAAACACAGCTGCAGTCGATAAAGTTTATTGCTTTGACTTGCATTCAAGAAGCAATCACCAGTATAACAGATTGCGACTACTTTGTGATAAAAACCTGGCCATTATTAAAAGGTAGCCATTATTAATTTTTATCTGCTCCAGCTGTGTTTAACCTGATAACAAGGCTGGAACATGTCTGCAATAAGCAGAATGCAACTTTACAACTGTTTACCAATATATATTGTTCCTGTTATATAGATAATGTTTATTGAATTTCTTCCCACTGAATATTTTTTGAGCATGTATGCCATGGTCAGTGGTAGGTTTCCAATTGAAACAATGTTGGATTAAAAGTGTAAACAAATCTGTACCAAATGAAGCAGCCGGTGCCAAATGGTAGAGCTGATTCTTAACCATTTGAACACTTTTCCCCCCCATGCACACATACACAGAGGCATGAATTTTTCAACAGTCAATATTCTTTATCTCACATCACATGCATGCACAACAAACGCAAGGACATTCATTACAGTAAGGCCAACTCCAAACTATAAGGAAGTCATACAATTCCCTATCTAGCGCGTTCAAATAAGGGCTTTTAGGTAAACCTTTTGGCGCCGATCCAGAACACTTAAAAAGCCACTTTAGACCAACATTTCTGGGCCAGCCAAACACATCATAATATTATATTCACAGACATGAAAGGGGGTGCCACTGAAAAGAAAGCCAGATGCTGCTTCACTCAAACAATGACAGTAATTTGGTCTGTACTTGAGCCCAGTGAACAACCAACAAATAAAGAGAAGCGGCCTCGGCTTGTTGTCTCTGCGATAATGCTCCTACATGACACAGCTGTGACTAAAGACATTAAAGCCATCTGCTTAACGCACACATGGAAAGAGAGAGTGGCAGAAAAACAAAAACTGAAAGTGTATGGATGTCTTTGATATTTGTATTCAGAAGTAACAATTATACTATGAGCATATATGTATCATTGTAATTATTGTTCATGTTAGGATTGGACCTGTTGTTTTAATAAAATAATGTAAGAGTCACATGTTGGCACATGGTGGAATGTTGTAATGAAGTATTATAAATCAAGCTGTATTCAAATGTTCCATATTTTGGCGATGTCAGAGCTTTACTCAGGGCATGGAGTCTTAATACTGTGTCCATCATGACCAGTGATGTCATGACAGAGTATCAGTCGCCTGAACAACAGTCTAAAATGGTCAGAAGATAAAATCCTTGCCTGTGACTCTTTGCATCATTGCCCCATTAATCCTGTTTATCTGTTTGACCAGACTAATAAAACCTTGTATCTCTCCTCGGCCTCTAACTCAGCATACACCGAGTAAAGAGCGGAATAATGTTTCTGTGGTCCTCCTCAGTCTAAGTGCAGGAGATAAAACACCCAGTGTTGACTTCCGCGCTCATCGGGACGTCACAATGCGCTAAATTCTTGGAATTGTTGTCTCGCGGAGCTCTGCTTCGTTAGCCCATTTGTTAACCCAAACCCCTTTGCTAAAACACGCAAGAGTGCTGACGAGGGCAACGGCATCCAATAATAATAATAAAGTCCACGAAAAGTTCCATTCTTGGCTCCACAGTGCAGCACAGAGTTCTACACAAACTTCAGCCTCAGAGGATTTATCTGTCCAGTGGATACATGTTATATATGACGGCAATGTGGCTGCTAGAGCCTGCAAATGATCACTTTTCCAAATGCTAATTGTTGTTAGCTCCCAGTAGCCTCTGTGGCTGATTTCCTGTCCCTTAAGTTTCGTTTTTTTTATTTAATTTTTTTTATTATTATTATCATTATTTTTTTTAAAGAGATACTACTAGGCAGAGCGTTGTGAACAGGGCTGTTTTGGCAGGGTGATTGAACTGCTGTGGTGCTTCATCCTTATGGTATTTTGACCAAAGCATGTCACAGACATGTTCACTAGGACACCAGGGAACTTGTTTAACTTGGAGAAATATGGTATAATATGGGACCTTTAAAAAGAAGATAGAAAAATCGCAACACTTGTTTCACTCACACATGCAGATATTATGAATTCCTTCATCGGACTGCAACCTCTCTGCGAATGAGCTCCAATGTACAAGTTAGAGCTACAGTCAGACATGCTGCTTTTTCTGAGCATAACAATAAAAGAGAAGAGAACATCAAACATGCCGTGGCATGACTGCTACATTAATGTCATTCTGTGTTGATTGTAGAAATAAAGCAAGCAGTTTCCCATTAATCAATAACTGACATAGGATTTGTATTTCCCTCTTTCTTTCACGTCACTACACAGATTAAACCTACACAGATCAAATTAATAAATGATAAGTTTCAAATGAAGCTTGCTAATAACTATCAACACATGAAATGTGTATGAAATGTGATTTTGTGAAACAAGCCACTACATCCCCAACAAATGCAGTTGATTACTCGTCCTTTATGTTATAACAGGCTTTGTGACTTTGCTGTTGCTGAATGGCGGAGACACAAACGCAAGGAAGGGTCATGGTGAACTTTTGAAGAAGAATAAAGGAAAGTGGTGAGTGTTTTTCTGACACAGCCCCGTTAGCGAGTGAAAAACCAATCTGTGCGTGTTTCCAGCCTCTGTCCATCTTACAAAAAAAAAACTTTCCACTCTTCACTTTCGTCCAACGTGTTGAACAAATGCACATTAACATGTGTTGGTTGTTTAAGTATTTATGATGCAGTGACTATTGATGTAAAATCAAATGAATATCTAAACTCATGTAACTTTGAAACATTTGTTCATATTTAAACCTTCATTTGTCCACATGCTTTGTGAAGATGGTTCACGTATGCATTTTTCACTCTATGTCTTTCGGTGATAAAACTAGTGTAAATGTGTCATAGAAGCATTCAATATGTTCTCCTTGATTAAAAATGACAGCTGACCTTTACTCTACCCGAAATAAAACTCCATTAGTAAGCGGAGATAACCACTGTATTAAAAACACCCCAAATTAGCCTTGGCCCCATTTTTTTTAACATGCATCAGTCATTACTAATTAAGGGTCGGATTAGACTTATTTGGGTTATTGTGGAATGCACCAGCAGAAACCTGCTGTTAAGTTGGAAGTGGAAGTTCATAAACTATTAAACTTTAATGACTGTAACGCTGTACTGAACTGTTTACCTCAGGCAACATTAACCAGACACACTGAGTCTGCTGAAATCCAATAAAACTGGAGAACATGACAATGAGCTGAGTTGCCTCTTTCAATGGCTTGTTCAGACCATATGCAGGATAATGAGAACAGACTGTTTGGCCTTGTTCACTGTTGGCTGAGAGTATATGTACCAAGCACACAGTCTATTATTTGTGGCTTATTGACCTCCGCCAAAGAGGTATATGTTTTCGCCGGAGTTTGTTTGTTTGTTTGTCTGTTAGCAACATAACTCGAAAAGTCACAGACGGATTTGGATGACATTTTCAGGAATGGATCCGTAGACGCAATCACTGGTTTCAACACTCGCTGTCTGACCATAACGTTATCACTGGTTACAACACTCGCTGTCCGACCATCACGTCATCACTGGTTACAACACAGGCTGTCTGACCATAACGTTATCACTGGTTACAACACTCGCTGTCTGACCATCACGTTATCACTGGTTACAACACTCGCTGTCTGACCATAACGTCATCACTGGTTACAACACTCGCTGTCTGACCATAACTTTATCACTGGTTACAACACTCGCTGTCTGACCATAACGTTATCACTGGTTACAACACTCGCTGTCTAACCATAACGTTATCACTGGTTACAACACTCGCTGTCTGACCATAACTTTATCACTGGTTACAACACTCGCTGTCTGACCATAACGTTATCACTGGTTACAACACTCGCTGTCTAACCATAACGTCATCACTGGTTACAACACTCGCTGTCTGACCATAACTTTATCACTGGTTACAACACTCGCTGTCTGACCATAACGTCATCACTGGTTACAACACTCGCTGTCTGACCGTCACGTCATCACTGGTAACAACACTCGCTGTCTGACCATAACGTTATCACTGGTTACAACTCACGCTGTCTGACCATAACGTTATCACTGGTTACAACACTCGCTGTCTGACCATAACGTTATCACTGGTTACAACACTCGCTGTCTGACCATCATGTCATCACTGGTTACAACACTCGCTGTCTGACCATAACGTTATCACTGGTTTCAACACTCGCTGTCTGACTATCACGTCATCACTGGTTACAACACTCGCTGTCGGGCCATAACGTTATCACTGGTTACAACACTCGCTGTCTGACCATAACGCTATCACTGGTTACAACACTCGCTGTCTGACCATAACGTTATCACTGGTTACAACACTCGCTGTCTGACCATAACGTTATCACTGGTTACAACTCACGCTGTCTGACCATCACGTCATCACTGGTTGCAAAATTCGCTGTCGGACCATAACGTTATCATTGGTTACAACACTCGCTGTCTGACCATAACGTTATCATTGGTTACAACACTCGCTGTCTGACCATAACGTTATCACTGGTTACAACACTCGCTGTCTGACCATCACGTCATCACTGGTTACAACACTCGCTGTCGGACCATAACGTCATCATTGGTTACAACACTCGCTGTCGGACCATAACGTTATCACTGGTTACAACACTCGCTGTCTGACCATAACGCTATCACTGGTTACAATACTCGCTGTCTGACCATCACGTCATCACTGGTTACAACACTCGCTGTCTGACCATAACGTTATCATTGGTTACAACACTCGCTGTCTGACCATTACGTTATCACTGGTTACAACTCACGCTGTCTGACCATAACGTCATCACTGGTTACAACACTCGCTGTCTGACCATAACGTTATCACTGGTTACAACACTCGCTGTCGGACCATAGCGTTATCATTGGTTACAACACTCGCTGTCGGACCATCACGCTATCATTGGTTACAACACTCGCTGTCGGACCATCACGCTATCATTGGTTACAACACTCGCTGTCGGACCATAACGCTATCACTGTTTACAACTCACGCTGTCTGACCATAACGTCATCACTGGTTACAACACTCGCTGTCTGACCATCACGTCATCACTGGTTACAACACTCGCTGTCTGACCATCACGTCATCACTGGTTACAACACTCGCTGTCTGACCATAACGCTATCACTGGTTACAACATTCGCTGTCTGACCATCACGTCATCACTGGTTACAACACTCGCTGTCTGACCATAACGCTATCACTGGTTACAACACTCGCTGTCTGACCATAACGTTATCACTGGTTACAACACTCGCTGTCCGACCATAACGTTATCACTGGTTACAACACTCGCTGTCTGACCATCACGTCATCACTGGTTACAACACTCGCTGTCTGACCATAAAGTCATCACTGGTTACAACTCACGCTGTCTGACCATCACGTCATCACTGGTTACAACACTCGCTGTCTGACCATAACGTTATCACTGGTAACAACTCACGCTGTCGGACCATAACGTCATCACTGGTTACAACTCACGCTGTCTGACCATAACGTCATCACTGGTTACAACTCACGCTGTCTGACCATCACGTCATCACTGGTTACAACACTCGCTGTCGGACCATAACGTCATCATTGGTTACAACACTCGCTGTCTGACCATAACGTTATCACTGGTTACAACTCACGCTGTCTGACCATCACGCCATCACTGGTTACAACACTCGCTGTCTGACCATAACGTTATCACTGGTTACAACACTCACTGTCCGACCATAACGCTATCACTGGTTACAACACTCGCTGTCCGACCATAACGCTATCACTGGTTACAACACTCGCTGTCTGACCATAACGTTATCACTGGTTACAACACTCGCTCAACACACCCGGCAGAGTGTATTTTGTAGGCACTGAGCTGCCTTGGCCTTGGTCTGCGCTCTCAGAGTGCTTTTCTAGTTATTTATTTATTTATTACTCTGTGTGAACGTCTTTTATGACTTATTCTAACAGTGATAATAGCAATACTATTATTTACATATGACTTGTATCAGGCTGAACAAACGCCAAATGTGGACTCAAAAGCACAACTCAACAACAGTCTCAGTGTGAAGAAAAGCATAAAGCATACAAAATACAAAAGAGGCAAAAGGCTACGAGTAACTTAGCTTCAGATAAGGACAAGGACGCGTACTTTGTCTGCAGACGAGACGAACTGGCAACAGACACAGGAAACATGCAGGCTAAATACACAGGTGCAGGGATAACGATGGACAGGTGAAACACATCAGGTAATAGCAGAGGAGGGAAACTTTACAGGAAGCAGACTGAAACCAGAGGCATGGGCAATTATTTCAAAATAAAACAGGAAACAGTACACAACGCTACTTGTGTGTGGGGCACCAACAACTCTCTTTAAAAACATAAACCCCTAACTCCCTATAGGAGAAAGTACAACTTTTTAAGCAGTCAGTGGTAATAAAAAACAAAAGCCTTGCAGCGTTTAACACCTGATGAAGATGAAGTGATGAATTGTGTGAGGAAGACAGAGACTAGAAATACACAACTGCAAAATGAGGAAAAACAAGACCAATTAAAAAAACGACAATATGAATATACACCGGTGAAGCAATATGCCGCAGGGAGGCAGTTTCCCCAAAATCACGACTACGAGTCGGCGCTTTAGAAAGCGTTTAGTTGTATTGCCCTGATCGATCGAAATGTAACTCACTAAAGGACTTTCTTATACTCTCTCCTACATCGATCCAAATCCATTCAGAGGAAAACCCAAAGATTTTCGGGTGCCGCATGGTGACAGCTGAAAATCAGGTTTGAAACAAAACTTACATTCTACAAAGTACAGACATTTCAAAAAAGTTCAGTCAGACAGTGACTGGTGTCTTCTTCCAGGAAGATTTTAGCTGTGAATGTGTTTCTTGTCGGTCATTTTATCAACATGATTTGGATGTATTTTTAGGCTTTAAGATGTTTTTTATTATTTCATCAGTTATGTTCCTTCTCTGAAAACAATTGCTGAGAGTTGTGGAAAATCATAACTTTGCCCGAAATTCAGTAAACTGTAAACTTTTCCTCATTAAGTTGATATTTCTCTGCTGTTATTGCTATACATTGAGAAATACAGTTTAAGTTTGACTTTAATGGTCTCCTAGAGAGTAAAAACTAAAATAATATTTATACTTTTTAATTGGTTGTATGCACATACTGTAGCCTTCATTCATAGACACAGAAAAATTGATTCGCCGAAATTGTTATTTGGTGCTCGGCAAGGTCTTAATAGTCACCAAATATAGCAAAGGTTCTGCTATTTACATAACAGATACAGAGTTGTCAAAGCCAAATGATTCAAGTTTAGTTATACTTGTGCATGAAGTACGATATATTTACCGTACTCCCCTGCATCCAGTCCAATTTCAGCTCGGGCACCTCGAGTGCCAATTTACCAACACATGCTTTATGACCAGAACGCACTGAGGTGCCTGGAGTGCCAATTTAAAAACACATTCGGAGAGAGAGGACACCAACTGAGAGAGAGGAGAGTGCATCACCAGATAAAAGAGAGGAAGGAAGATGAAAGATGAAGATGACTGAGATGCAGCCAACACTGATATACGGGAATCAAATTTGGACAGGAATGATTCAGGTCAACTTAAAAAGTTCTAAAAATGAGCTCACTGAGCAAAGTTTATGAGACAAAACTTTACATCATTCATCTGGTGACATAACTGGGGTGGATAAAAAAAAAATATCCAGTCAGGAATAAACAAGCAAAACAAAGCAAAATAAAATTAATCTTTAGAATGAACATTTAAATAATGAATGGACAAGTTTAACCCATAATGCCTCTTATTCAGGATTATACTGCACTTTTCACGAAACATTTTATTCTCCTATCTCCCACATGCATTTGGAAAAATGCATGACCAGAGATTAAGGAACAACTGAAAAGAAAAAATCAAATTATGTTCAGAAAGAAGGTCTTTCCAGACTCACAGGAAACTGTAGGGGTGAACCCATGGTTATTTGTTTTAAAGTTATAAAGTTTGTGAGGGCAAAACACTGGAGATAACTGTGGCCGACAAAGTACATTTGTGCTGGTTCAACTATAAAAGATCCATGTTCATTTCAAAGTAATGGAAAAGCCCATTATGTAAATATAACCTCCGTGACTCTGCAGCTTACATGGATCACAGATCAGCCGAGCTGTAAAAACGGAAAACAGGAACTTTCACAAACTGTTTGACTGAGTTCACGATTTGAAATCTCACAGCAAATCAGAAAGGCTTTCAGTTCACAGTTTTACTTAGAGATTAAAACTTTCACATCATTTGTATTTGGGACAAATGAGCAAAAAGGGGGGGTTCAGATTTATCTGTTCTATTCATTTACTCTAAGCCTAAATGCCGCAGAACATTCATTTGAGGATCTGGTCAAGTTAGGGCTAAAAATGAAATTGTAGTGAGGATAAAGTTAGGGTTAGACATTAAATACTTGCCCAAATGACTGGAATTCAATGCAGTGTCTTAAGAAGACTAGCTGTGGAGGCTATAATCTAATTTCTGAGACTCTAATTAAAGCTGCAGGGAGCACTTCTGCATGACTTATGATGATTATTTGTTTTTGGCTGTTGTTGCTGATGTTGTGACTCTTCCTCTGCTTGGTCATGAATAGAAACAATGTAATATTTTGTATCCTGCATCCTTCATCTGAAAACTGGGTCTGTCAAGCAATACTATCAGACCGGTTTGAGGATGTATCTGTGTGTTAAGCTGCATTGAGCACTAGAGTTCACTTCAGTCTAGGGCTGTCAACAAATATTCTATATCCTGGACCTTAAATTGTTTGCACAAAACTCTTGATCTTGATGTTCGAATATGTGGGGTTTTTTTTTAAAGAGGGAATATTTGTCATTGTTGAGCAACTTTGACAGCCCTACTTCAGTCATGCTCCAACCTTTTAAAAACTGTTGTGCTTTACTAGCACAATGTTGTTGTCATTGATGTTGACATCATTTGTATTAGGGACAAAAAGGATGGTTCAGATTCACCTGTTCTATTCGTTTACTCTAAGCCTAAATGCTAACAACAGCACTCAGCAACGAATAATGGTTTTAAAAAGGTTGCATTGTTGTATTTAAAATGCAACTAGTATAGACAAGAAGCCATTTTACCCCAAAGAATAGACTTCCACGTGACCATTTAAAGGGACAATATGTAGTATTTATGGGTTTATGTTACCCAAAATCCACTTTTGTATACATATTATGTGCTCCTGCATTGTCTAGTCGCTGTATAATATGCTTTATTTCATTTTCGTAGTGTTTCAAAAAGTCATGTAAAATAACATGGTCGCGGGCCGCGGTTGCATAGCCACTGTTAGCAGCGAGACGCCATGTTTCTACTGGAGCCTGTAAGGACAAACGCGAGAGAACAAATCAAGCGTCTCTTTACTTGTAGCGGAAGTCCCGCCTCCTCTCTCCCCGCCTCATCTGCTGACACGGAGAAAGACGACAAGGACGACATTTGACCAGCTGCGGATACCGTAGCGCTCAGGGAAGGGAAGGGGTGAGCAGAGCAGCAGATCTTTGTTGTAAATTTCAGCCTCTCCTCTAGATGGCACTATAAACTACTTACTTCCCCTTTAAATCAAAAAATAAGAATGCCCAAAAACGGAACCCTGATGGACGGACGTGCAGTCACCAAAGTTGACAGGTTGCAGATACATCGCAGATTCAGTGGCACTGTCAGCTGTGATGTGTTGTGATATGAGGGACATATACTCCTTGACAGACAGCAGGATGGTCAGCAGTGTTCCTGAAGTCCTTGACAACTCAACAATAGAAAAAAACATTGGTAGCCCTAAACCTAAAACATTTTAAAAGTTGTGGGAAAATATTTAATTATTATTTATTATAGAGATGAGGACATAAACCATCCACCGTAGTTTTGTTGTAGCAAACTGCAAAACAGATTGTTGACATGGCACGAGATCACGAAGGCTCCAAGAAATGGCAATTAATTCATGCTTATTAATGATTTGAAACATTTATAGCAAACAAGTAAATGGAGTCTGTGTGATTGCAAGACTTGAGTAAATATGTACACATTTTTGTTTCATCTTTGAGGGCCTCGTGGGCAGTGACGGATGCTAATGAAGCAGAACTTCATATCTGAGATATCTGACTAAAGGTGAGAAATAAATTAGGTCAAGGTTAAAGCAAGGCAGTATGTGTCTGTGTCTATGTCTCTGTTTGTTTACAACTGTATGTGTGTGCATGTGTGCATGCGTGTGTGCGTGAGTCAGTTCAATCGTTTTGTTTCACAGCCTCAAGAGAGTTGGAAATGAGTGAATCACGCAAATGTTCCAAGTTGTGTAAAAGAAAGACAGACAAGCAGCGTTAAGCTACTGGTGGGGATCGTCTGAACAAACCTGTGTGGCGGCCTGTGTCGCAGAGGTCAGCATATGTGAGTGGAAAAGAAAGGACTTGCTGTTTGTGGAAGCCAGGAGCTGTCCATGTGCATCAGGATTGTGCCGTCAAGACTTTGAGTGTAGCCTGAAGGTACAAGCACCGAGGATGAACCTGTCTGAGGATGTCAGGTTCCCCAGGTCTGCAGGAGAAGACACATCGACTACTCTACCTTGCACTGCTTTAAATCTCTTAATATCTGATGTCAGTTACATTAATGAACACACAGTTATGGCAGTGGGACAGTCAGAATTAACCCTTAGAACACAGAGCATGTTGGCTGCTTTTTTTTAATACTAGAGACTATAAGCATGTGCAATATAAAGTGTTTTATATTGTTTTTTCCAGCTCATCCTAGGCAATCTGATGATATATGACTATATAAACACACCTGGGCAAAAAGCCCTCAAAATGTTTAAAATTCGATTTTATTTGTGAAATTTGGAAATACGCCACAGAGTTCACTTGTTTTTATGAACAAAAATAAAATAAAAAGTGAATTCTATTTTGTGACTTCTGCACAATTAGTGCTACTTGATATCACTAAGGGTTAATGATGACAACTGGTTTGACTATGTTGAAATCCTGTGTATTGTGAACCCATCCATAGCCTCCTCCTAATGTAGACTGATCTGATCTGATCTGAGTCGAAAACCAATAAAACCAATAAGTCCAAACCAATGAGATTGTCTGGTCTATGGACAATTACCCATCGTATGATGAGCTTGTTCAGGGTATAGATAAAATCATATACTGTGAATATTATAAGAAAACGTAAACTCTTTGGGTCAACTGTTTTCTAATACAGCTATTGCCAGTTGACTTGACACTTGTTAAGGGTATTTTTCATGTGTTTGTGGACATGTGTTTGTGGGCGTCTGTATATTTAAACCAATATTGGGACCCGCAAGTTGGATATTTCATAATCAAGAATTAAAGTATGCGTTTGTGCACGACCTAGGGTCCCAACTAACGTTATTTACCGATTTGTCAAGCCTAAAAACAGTTTGCTTGATGAACGTTTCTGGAAAATGTCATGACCATAAAAGTAATTTAAAGTGAATGCTGCCAGAAAAACATAGAATTTAGACCATGTCATTTTTTTCAGAGGAAATTGGAAAAGCACCACATTTATCTTTTGTGTGAAAGGTTGAGTAATGATAACATGGTTATCAATCACGTTGTAGAAGACAAGATAACGTGTCATTCTGCTAAAAGTCTATGTCTTTTAGTGAAGATGGATGCAGTTTTGTATCATCTCACTTAATGGACTGAATTATATGTCGTGTTTTTGATGCAATAGACGTGTCAGTTGAGAAGTAGAAACACATCAGTGTCTCACATAATGTGAAGACAATACAATTCGGAGACGATAAGTCGTAAAAACCCATGCTCGTGTTTTGTCATTTGATGGTTGAATGGCTCTAATACAGCAAAAATCATGAGCCTCAGGTAACATCAGAGAATGAGCCAGAAAAGATATCCAAACAAGGCCGATAATTAGTTTTGTTTTGAAAATGTACCCGAGTGCCACTCATTAGGCATTATGAATCCATCTTATGAAGATGGACCATGGGAGTCGTCATCAACTTTGTCTGCAAGACTTTAATGTTCACATCGTGGTACCCGCCAGTTAACAACATTGTCATATATGTGTTCTGTTGGTCCACGATTCACTCTCTTATAGCTCTGATTCTGGCAAGGACGACAAGGAAGGTTCAGCTTCACTACCACCTCCTCCCTTTGTGTTCTTTTATCTACCTCATCTCTCATCTCAGATGTGTATTATAAGAAGGAAGCAGGCACCACAGAGGTGACCTGATCTGGCAGATGACTGACTAATGTCAGGCAGGTCCTTTCGAAAAGGATTCTAGAATGTGTCTGGAATTTTTTTTTTTTTAAATATCTTTTTATTTCTCAAAAGAAAATAATTCGGATAACATATGAAGATACTAATCCTCGGTCTTACAGTTTACAATTTTCTTTTGGGTATTATTCCCATCCCCCACCCTTAGAGATATAAACCATCAAAAAAAAGAAGAAAGAAATAATAATAATAATAATGATAATAATATTAATAAAAATAATAATAATAAAAATAAAATTAGAATAAGAATAAATAAAAATAATAAAAAAATAAAAAAAATAAAAAAAATAAAAAAAATAAAAAAGGGAGGAAATAAATAGTAAAAAGAAAAATATATAAGAAACAAAATTATAGATAAAAAATAATTAAAGGAAAAAAAACATTTGTAGGAAAATTTGTGTCTGGAATTTTGTAGGCTATTGCAATGGTGATATCACTTAGCTTGCCTTTTCGATCTGGTCTATATCACCCATTGTATGCACATTGTTTGAAATGGAGGTTTGTGCAATGATGCAGTCATGTTGTCCATATTTTACATGGGGAGAGATGACTTCAAAGGCAGATTGGCACGTAGCGAGCTCAAATGCACTGGATATAGATGGCAGATAAACAATTCATACTTACTAGTCCATCAGTGACAGGGCCAGGTCAACATCACTCAGTTGTCCCTCCACAGCACCCCGGTCTTTTTTTCTCCAGCCTCTTATTCTGTCACTCTCACACTTTATGTTCTTTGTCTTCTCTGACAAAACCTTAACCCTCTTCGATTTTCTGTCGCCTCTACCGACGAAACCACACTCAGGCTTTGAAAAAGATTACATTCACATTGTTTTAAGTTGATGTGCCATCGCAATGGTCTTTTTTAACCCTTAGAACACAGAGCATTTTGGCTGCTTTTATGTACGAAAAGTCACAGGAACAAGTGATTACATTTTGGGAATGACATGTACAAAATGCTGCGCGCCGGCAGGGTGTATTTAGTAGGCACTGAGCTGCCTTGCCTGCATTAGATTTTGTTGCTTTTATATTAGCGTTGGGCATTAACTTGTCGGTTAAAGTTAGGAATCAGGGAGTTAGAGAAATAGACAAAGCAGAGAAGCCCTATTGTGTGCCAACATATCCGCTGTCAGGTCATACAGGGCCAACTGTAGGTAAAGTTGAATCTTACAAAGAACATCGTCGGATGAAAAGTAAGAACGGAAACGTGGTGAGAAACAGAAAACAAAAAAGGAACTAAAGAAAAATCCAAACATGGTGTAAGATTTTTTTCCTCAGCTCTTGTTACGCTAATCAACGTAAAGGCTGGATAAATTGCGGATGCATGCTTTCGGCAGGAGGATTCAATCCCATCGCCGCCATGTCTGCAAAGAGGTTGGCTTTAAGGCAAATTACAAAACCATAAACAAGTAAAAGGAAGTGAATACACCTTTCCACAGCAGACATTTTTACTTGACATAGTAGAAATAAACTTGAGGCAAGAGATTGTTTTTTTTCTTCATTAAACCGTTTGGGAAGGATTTGTTGAAAACAGGCACATTTTGTAATTTAACAGTAATAATTAAAAAAAGAAAAAAAACTCTGAAGTACAGTTCAGATAATCAACTTTTGCACAAAACAGGCACATTTCAAAAGGGACACTTAAATAAATAAACAATAATAAACACTATAGACACAGCCTTGTCTGTGAAGCAATTTAAAGTTTTAATTGAACTGTCTTTTCTACTGCGTTGTTTATTGTATTGCACTGTTTTTTCTTTCTATCTATGTCTGTTTCTTTTATGTCTGGGACTACGGACTGGAATTAGCATTGTGCTAACTCTGGCAAATGTACCACTATTTATCGTATGTTCATTCATATGCAGTGTCCCATCCAAATAAACATTCATTGAATTAAGAATAATTTGGTCGCCAATCTGGCAGATAAATCAGAATTTTCTGATTGGAAGCTAAATTGATGTTGCTTTTTAAACGCCCCACACAGTGATTTTACAGTATGACACAAAGTTTTTCTTTTTAATCAATTAAATTAAAAGGTACAACTTTTAGTTTGTGTTGGGGTATAGATTGGGAGCCTGACCTGAAGCTGATAGTTTATGCTTTACTGACCCAAACCCAGTACACATAATATATTCACAAAGAGACAACTATTAGTAAGTATTTATGTCTACAAATTTCAGCAGGCATGAATACAACATACTAAGGCCAGACAGAGCAAATTGAAGATAATGTATTTATCCATGAAAGGTCCATTTCTCCACCCTGCAGCGAATTAGCAGTAGAATGGGATTGTCCATGTTCTCAGTATTTGCAGAGCTGAGAGAGTTTTATGTGCGACTCACTCGGGGCAGCACACCAAGATAGCAGATTTGTAATTTTTCGCATCAATAATCTTTTGCAAATAATGCAAAAACACTTATTCAGAGCTGGACATTTTTATTGTGCTAAATCCTTCACATTTCAGTATTTTTTTAAAATAACAGCAAACACTGAATGTGACAGGTTGATTTGCGTCGCCTCACAACAATCTTATACGCATCACCACTTTTTTTTTTTCTCTCCTTTCCTTGTGGACAGCTGGACCAGGGTGTTTAGCGTAATTAGCTGACTGTCATTAGTTGGGTTACCAAGCAACGGGAGAGATGAGGCTAATCACTCTGACATGCAGGATGCAAGGGAGTTGGAGCAGATATGAAGAAAAGAAACGAGAGGGACAGTGCAGGATGAATGATAAGAACAGCGGTGAAGTTGATGTTAAGACAAGAACAGACATGGAACACAGTTAGAAGGTTGGAATGAGTGTAATTAGTGTTCTCTAGCTCTAACGCGTACGTTGGAGCTCATTCGCAGAGAGGTTGCAGTCGGATGAAGGAATTCATAATATCTGCATGTGTGAGAGAAACATGGAAGTGTTTTGTATCTTCTTTTTAAAGGTCCCATATTCTCCCTTATTTCTCCAAGTTAACCTAGTTCCCTGACGTCCTAATGAACATGTCTGTGACATGCTTTGGTCAAAATACCATACATATGAAGCACCACAGCAGTTCAATCACCCTGTCAAAACAGGCCTGTTCAGAACGATCGGTTTAGTAGTCTCTAATCTCTTTAGAAAAGAAAAAAAAAAGTTCAACGAAACTTTAGGGACAGGAAATGGCTAATCAGCCACAGAAGCTACTGGGAGCTAACAGCAGTTAGCATTTGGAAAAGTGATCATTTGCAGGCTCTAGCAGGCACATTGCCGTCATATATAACTGTATTCACTGGACAGATAAATCCTCTGAGGCTGGAAGTTTGTGTAGGACTCTGTGCTGCACTGTGGAGCCAAGAATAGAACTTTTGTTTTTGTCTTATGGACAAAGCAGAGCTTCATGAGACAACAATTCTTGTGACCTCCCAATGAGGTCAACGTCGCATGTTTTATCTCCTTTACTTAGAGGACCACAAACACATGAATGAGTCATCTTTTTTCACACTTTGGCGACTGGTAGGGCCTCCAGAGTCCCAAATATAAGGATTAAAGCTACCTTTTTTGCATTTTTACACTTTTCTTTGGTAATCTTAAATTGCTCCTAATAAGCGTATGATGTAAACGTAAGATAAACCCACCAGGTTTTGAAACTCATCATCATTTAAAGCGGAAATAAGTAGTTTATAGTGCCATCTAGAGGAGAGGCTGAAATTTACAACAAAGACCTGCTGCTCTGCTCACCCCCTCCCTTCCGTGAGCGCTACGGTATCCGCAGCTGGTCAAATGTCGTCCTCGTCGTCTTTCTCCGTGTCAGCAGATGAGGTTCGTGAGGCGAGGGAGAGGGCGAGCTACCGCGGCCGTAGCAGACGAAGCGGAGAGAGAGGAGGCGGGACTTCCGCTACAAGTAAAGAGACGCTTGATTTGTTCTCTCGCGTTTGTCCTTACAGGCTCCGGTAGAAACATGGCGTCTCGCTGCTAACAGTGGCTATGCAACCGCGGCCCGCAACCATGTTATTTTACATGACTTTTTGAAACACTACGAAAATGAAACAAAAACTATTATACAGCGACTAGACAATGCAGGAGCACATAATATGTATAAAAAAGTGGATTTTGGGTTATATAAACCCATAAATACTACACAGTGTCCCTTTAACTGACATAAAATGTTCAATAATACTCCGTCATTAACCCTAACATTGTCTCATTTGTCTTAAATGTTTTTTCTCAGCTCTACAACGCCTGCTGACCTGCATCGCAGACCTGCGTTTATTTTAATTACTGTCTGCTTTGCTTCACGAAAAACAATTGTAACTGACTGAACCACCGTGACACAGGAAGGTACACAGGGTACACGTGAGGAGAATTAACGGACGCCGCCACTTCCGTCCGCCTCCAGCTCTCCTTTAATCTGTACGGTGATATTTATGTGTAAAAGTTTAATGAAGCAGACTCTGCGCAGCGTTGCCTGCAAATCGACTTAACTTTTAGATTGAATCAACCGGTAGCACAGGGTCTGATGTGATATACTGTATCTTTAACCACTGCAGAGGTACAAACCTACTCTGGAGAATGAATGAATCACTGTTTTCAAGGGTGTGCTATTGTAAGACAATATTTATTAACATCAATGCAACCTAAAATGAAAAATAACATAAAATAACCTTTGTGGATTTAAGACAAATCATCACAATGAACATGTCATTATGTCATATACACATTCACACGATAGGGTCGCCATAGCAAGAAAACAGACAATGGAATCTGTGTAACATACAGTATATGACAGAAGGAGAAGGATGAGCATATTTGTCTGACAGAAAAAGAAAACACTGACAAAACTTTACATTTGAACTTTTTGTGCAGACTAAAAACTTTAAATACAGACAAATTCTGGTTCAAAAATGTGAACTCACACAAATCTGTCGTTTGCAGAAAACATATTCCTATAAATTCTTGCTAAGAACCAAGGACTTTGACACCCGTCAGTGGCGTGACCCTTTTAAGTGAAGCAGCCAGTCGTTTTTAAAAAGGAGCATTTGTTTCTCCGATGAGCTTTGTTTTATTATTATCTGTGTGTCTATGAGAGAAAACACTTCAGTCAAACCCAAGGTCTCAGTGAAGAAGCAGTTTGTTTCTTTCTTTGTTGGTAAAATTTATGGATTTTTAAAAAAAAGGGTATGTCAACTAATACTTTGTGAAAAAGAAAAACAAACTTTTTAAACTGTCCAAGTTCCACTACTTTTTACCATGTCATTTAATTTTCTCAGGTAGATCAACTGTAATAACCCTTCTTTAAAGACATTTAAAGCACTATGTTGTTTTCAGAGACTGACAACACTTTAAAACTTAAAAATATATATATTTTTTTTACATCATTCACTGATGGAAATGTCCATGTGCTGCCCTTAACAACTGTACAGCATATATATGCAATATTCCTGTGTCTGCTTTTTGGCAAGCTCATTGTTACAGTCATGTGTGGCATGCTGAAATGAAAGACACAGAAATGTTAATTTCATGGCGACAAACTGCTCTTAGAACAGCTGTTATGACTCTGTACCAATTTTCCACTTGATCACCTCAAACAGGGCCACGTTGGTCTATTTTAAATTTTCTTAGCAATGATACTTTGGGTTGCTGAATGCTTCAACATAGGATTAAAGAATTACTGAAACCTGCAATTTAGCCAACCCTATTTCCCAGCTGTCTTGAATAGGTTTAGTATTTTGATGTCATAGTTGTTTATTATTATTACTACTATTATTATTATTATTATTATTATTTTTATAATAAATGAAATAGTCTTTGCTGTGTTTTGTCTGTTGTTCCTCAGTTTTTCCTGGGTATGAATGTGCTGGATGATGTGTGATAGATGAGTCCATTTGTGTGTAAATAGGGGCTTATCTGACCAGGAAAGGAAGCTGATTCATGAGATAAAAAAAAAAAACATCCACAGATAATAGTTTGATCCGTAATGACAGCGAAATATATTTCATCAACTCTTCATTTCCCAGTCATCCGCACGACATGTCAGGGATTCTTCGCCTGGGTTTTTTACTCTGCTATGTTGGCGGCATGATCAACCATCTGCCGTTTTTTGAAATTGATGTTATTAATAAAACAAAAACAACAAAAGCTTCTCTGAAGCCTAAGTTAACCTTGAAGATGATAGTGGTCGGACTCATTGCTCCAAAACAAAACAAATAAACTACTCATACTGCATTGTAAACACACGTACGACCAGTGTTCCGTATAATTTCCTAATCACTTTAATTCACTCTTAGCAGTGACTCTGGGAGTCCTTGAGACATTGGAGGAAGCACAGTATATAGATTATGTTTGTGAGCGCCAACACAGGGATAAAAAAAGGTTCATCATCTGCAAAGATTGCAGAGCTCCCTGAGTATATTCAAGATCGCTTGCTTGTGACGATGCTGTGTCTTTATTTAGGTTGGCTAAGTAATTTCCTTCCAAGCTGACATCAATGCAGTGTTATTTAGGCTAAATTGCTCTCGCTCCCTGCTGTTAGAAAGATGTCACAATAGATATGCATGTAAGTAGTTTCCAGCCACACATTTATTTTTTCCACCTGCCATCCATTTCTTTCCATCGCCTCACTTTGTCTCAGCTTCAGTATCTCTTCACGATTCTCTCGTCGTAACCTGTTGATCCCCATTATAGTTTCTCTCGTAATTCTCTTTCACCAGCGCTTTGCCCCCCCATTTTCACATTGTATTTGATTTAGTGAGTTGCTACTGCAGCAGTTTATGAGCTGAATGCATCTATCAAAATGAAACAATAAAATAAAGCGCTAACAAATGGTTAAACGGTTCAGTGTGAAGTAAACACTCACAGTCTCTAATAGATATCAGTCAGTTGTCTTCTTAGGGGTTTATTTAATGGCAATTAGAAACGCAACATCCACGTATATACTAAATAGTACGAAATAATTGGTCATTAGAGGATGTCGACAAATACCAATTCAAAGGCGGCAAGCTAAGTCTCATGAATCGAATCAGGCAGAAAGACATTTAGACAAAGGGCAAAGGCTGGTGAGCTGGTGTATGTACTGGGGGACTAATGTGATAATTAGTGGCAGGAGTGCAGAGATCAGGTGATGGGGGGGGGGGGGCAGGATGAAGTGGTGGAGGCAGCTGCTTGTCTGCTGAGATACGGCAACTCTAGAACAAGAGTAGAATTACAATTGGTAATGGAATACCAAAGCATTTGTAACTGATTGAATGTGAGAAGTAGAAGAAAAAAAGAAAAAAAAACACGTCTTCAAGTCCCGGTAGAGCAGAGAATTGTTGAAGAGCTTCATAGCGAGGTCACTAAACCTGACGAGACTGCAATATTGCCCAACGCAACAGCGTTATATGCACACGGTAATGCAAACGTGTGGGACAGATGAGACCACTGTGTCACAATCACTCAGGACTATTTTTGAGTACAGGTCTGTGCTGTCAAAGATTGTGTACGTTTTTTGTCACTTGCATTTTCATACATGATATTTCCATCCATCTTCTACCACTGTATCCTGCACATGAGGGTCATGGGGGGGGGGGGGGGGCGCTGTGCCAATCTCAGCTGACAAGCAACCATTCACTCTCACACTCACATATTATGGTCAATTTAGAGTGTCCAAAACCTTACCTAATCCCTGATTACCTAATCCCCATATTGCATGTTTTGCATGAACAGGATCTATCAAATTATCCAGATATAAAAACCATTATTATTATATGCATTCCCAGCTTAATTTTAAAGACTGATTATGCTCTACAAAAAGAGCCATGTATTTACTATAAAACTATATATAAAAAAAAACATACAAATATAATTGTGGAAAACAAGGGGGAAACATCTATCGTCAGTGTGTTTCATAGACATTAGGTAACGTCAGTTTACAAGAAAAACAGCTTTGCCCTCCTCAGCTAAGACCAAATGAATACACAGATGCATGTAAGACTCTGTCCTGTTGTCACTCTGCTGTTGCTAAGCTTTGCTCTCTACCGCTGTTTAACAAGCTCGCCCTTATTTGTTTGGCTTTTTGATGCTAACTGTTTTTGCTCAGTAATCAGAAGTGTGTGTAATTGGCTGTCACGGGTAAGGACGCTGCTTTATTAGGCCTTTGCCAACCATTTATCTGTAAATTAGGCTTTTACTGGTTGCGTTCTGTGTTGAGTGCTTTAACTCACTGGAGTAGGAGTGCTCTGCAAAAAATACTCTGTTGCTAAGCACACTGGAGCCGAATCATATCTGGACAACCTCCGGGGTCAGTGTCGGGGATGTTTGCATTCTCTAGAAGTCTCGTTGTGTGCTCGTGGATTAAAGAGGGGGATTCATGGGGCTTTTTGCTGCACATGTTATCTACGTTGAGTGCTGATGCTGATGATAATGCATGTTATAGATGAAGAGAGAGACAGACAGGTGCAAGTGTGGAAACTTTCACCTCACTCCTAGCCTCTACCACGAAAGTAGAGCATGGAAGCCAGATCTGAGCTCATTGGGACTGATTAACTTGTCTGGACAGACTGCTGGTTGACTGTTGAAAGACGCTTTGCTTATGGTAACAGCCGTTTTGTCTTCAGATAGTGGATAAACTGAGCCTTGTCACACATGTCTGGTGTAGTGCTCAGATAAATGTCAATAATTGCCCGTTTTCCTCTGGACGGAAGCAAAGCTGGATGGAGAAACCACAGTCCACCTCTCAGGATTAAGCCATTGCTTTTGTCTGCCTTCAACAAAAGACCACAGAGAAAACAGATTCACTCGTTCACTTGATCTTGTGATTTCTTACAGAGCCGAGTGTACATCGATCACGAATGGCTGTCTTTCTATTATTTATCTTATTTACTTTTCACCTTCATGACTTTACTTCTACTCTTGCCTTTGCAGCAAGAAGACCTGGGTTCAAGACCTGGTCGGCATGTTCTCCCCGTGGGTTTTCTCTGGGTTCTACGGCCACATAGTGCCAAAACATGCGATATATGGGGATTAGGTACAGTAGGTGTGAGTGTGAGAGTGAACGGTTGTTTGTCTCTACGTGGCCCTATGATGGACTGGCGAAATGTCCAGGGGGAAACCCCGCCTATCGCCCTATGTTAGCCGAGATTCACACAGTTGAGGTGACCCTCATGTGGAGGAGAAAGCGGTAGAACATGAATGGATGGACTTTACTTCTTTCCTTGGCCATTCACTCACTCTACCCCATGAATGTCCTCAGTCTTTTCTCCCACTCCCCATTCACACACCTGCGGCCTTTTCTCAAACCAGACCCTCCCCTGTGAAGATCAATGTGTGTAACATCAGCCACGCAGTCGCCTGCCTCCCTCTCCCATAGTTCATTCTTTTATAAACGTCGTACCACATACAGCAGGTGTTTCCCTTTGTTGCTTTCTTGATTGGACAGCTTCTGTTCCCCACGTTTACTTTATCTACAACACATCTCGCAAACCCGCCGCCTGTGTTGCCCTGCTTGTCTTCCAGCCTGCTAAACCACTCAGCGTAAGGTGTACGTCGATGTCACACAAACCGGTCCCCAGTGCACAGTAGCTTTTAATGGATCCAGGTAGTATCGATTATTGCTGCACTTTATAGGGTGGAATACCTCAAAGACACATCAGTGCCTGCATGAGCGCTAATATGTGTTTGCCAGAACAGCAGTTCAATCAAAACCTGACAACAAAGTGCAATTTGTAAATAGATTGTACATAAAAAAACTACACTGCTAGTGCAAAGTTCACACCATTCTTTTATCGTGAAACTCACTTATGGGGGGAACATTATTATAAACTTTACACACCAAGTGTGGTTTATTTTGCAGCTGTCACATTATAAGCCAGTCACCCCACCAACACCTTGTTTATTACATCAATATTACTAAAAGTCCTTTCCACTCAAATACTAATTGCTAATTGGATAAATTGTTTGAAAAAATATGATGTACTCTCACTTTTTATTATTATTATTATTATTATTATGCATCTAAAGTCATGGTTAACGTTAGACATTGTCCTTCATCTTCATTCGTCCGCAGGTGTAACAGCCGTTATCAACAAACCAAAGTTCGTTGCTACACTTTTGGGTGAACTTGTGAGCTTTTTAAACCTATGTTGGTCATATTTTGTTTGAGTTACAGTGCATCTCATGTCTCCACAGGCTGTTCCTCTTTTTCCATTAAAGACCAATTACGTGAACTCAAGGGTAGGTAAAGTTTCCAGTAGTGAAATGATAATGAATGGATAAATTAAATTACATTTTAGCCTCATCAAATTTTTTTCTCTTTTAAGAAGAAGCTACTGAATACATTTGCCTCATATCATTTTTGTTTTAATGTTTCATTTAATTAGAATTAAATTAAGCTTTTCCCAAAATCATTCAGTGACTGAAAAGCAGAACAAAAGACAAAAAAAAAGAAAGAAGCTTTATTCATCGTTTCCCTCTTCATCCTACATTGTCCTCTGGTCTCTTGGAGTCTAGATTAGTAGCTTCCTGCTGGCAGACATGCGGGGAATGACCGTGGGTGGAATCAAACCCCAGTCGGCACAGGGGGGCCAACTATCTGGCACCCCAATGTGCATCCATCCATCATCCATCTTCTACCGCTTTATCCTCCACATGAGGGACGCAGGGTGCCCAATTTAATAATAATAACAACAATTATAAATGATAACAATCATTATAATTGTTGTTTTATTGATAATAACAATGATGGTAATATTGCATTCAAACAAAATGTGGTGGTGATGACGGTTCCCATAAAAAGGAAGTGAGTGGTTGCAAGTGAGCAGGGGATTAGAAGAGTAAAGTGATGTGTGAGGTGATGTCGAGAGAGAGAGAGAAAAGTGTGAAACTCAAATATTGTGCTGAGGTGAGGGATCAAAAGTGTGGAAAGCTGACGGCTTAGGGTGAGGAGAAATGGGGGAGAAGAGGGAAATGGCGACAAGAAGAGGATTAAAGAAGATGAGTTTACTGAATATCAAGCATGTAAAATTGTATTTTCCCTCTCCTTGAGTCCAGAAGAAAGTTGTGATCCTTGGCCGGTTTCACCCCACACCATGATCCACTTTAGTGCTGAAGAAAAGAACGTGATTAAACGGAAGACGAAAGTTATGGAACGACTCCACAAGCCCCTGAGCGAACTGAACCAAGATTGTGAGAAAAACGACTTTTCAGAAACATACGCCTGTCATTTTCATTTGCTCAGTTTTTAGACGTTAATTGCATCATTATGATCCATTAGACACACTTTACACAAACCTGATCACTTAAAATCAAAAGAGGACATTATGTCGATTATGTAAAGATGGAATTCAATAGAATTTTTTTTTTTTTGCAGATTAGTTTGATGTCACATTCTGGTTTTGTCTCGTAATCTAATCTCATATCTCGTATAACACCAGCATTTCTGCCACCTCAACAAGATCAATCAAGTTTCTAAATGCATTTTTTTTTGCCATTATTATTGTAATTATAATTACTATTATTGCGATGTGTGAAACTAAATCAGGGAATGTACTTCATCTCAGACATATCTAGGCTACAGTACAGTTTGATGGACACGTTTATTTGCTTGATGACACAGAAATGTACACAAGAGGCAGCATAAAAAAAAAAGAGAGAGAGGGGGAGGAAAAAGAACTGGACATTTTGAGGGCAGTGAGACTCAGCGGGCAGCACGACCCTTTCCCGGACTATACGCGATTGACACGGGGATCTCGGCGTGACGTCAGACGTAATTGAGGCTGCTTTCCAGGAGTAACAGTCTGAGGGTGTGAGAGAGAGAGAGAGAGAGAGAGAGAGAGAGAGAGAGAGAGAGAGAGAGAGAGAGAGAGAGCGAGAGAGAGAGGAGGCTGAAAAACGGCGCATCTTCCACAGAGATAAGACCGGAGGAGACTGACTTTGCCGAGGACGCAGAGGAGGGTAAACCTACCTGAGCTCATTTTATACACCTCAATATTTTTTTATATACTTTACTAATTCGCCATTATGCGTGTTACATTTGCTTACACCTGTTAGTGTCATTATGGTTATACGAGGATGGGCTCTTTTAAAGGTTTGAGAGATTTGAAATATACTTGCACACACATGTTGTAGTTTTTTTCCTGGTTTTGTCTGGCATGTGTTGATTGGTAATAAACTCCAGTTAGCTCAGTTATTGTGAGCCATACTCACATTCAGTTCAGTCCGTTGTTTTTTATTGATGCATGACTGCGCATTCAGTCAATAGACGATCATGTGTTCTGTCTCCAATGATGTTTAAAAATGTGTGCAGGGCAATTAATTGATGTCCACATTTTCTGTGTTGTCCAGATTTCGCGGTGCGTCACTCGTGCGTAAAGCTATGGCACCATCCCCAGAACGCACAGGAAGCGCAGAGAAACGCTGGCCGTAACTTCCATCACGAACAGTCTCTCGGACCGGTCAGTCAGTAAAAACACGTTTCAAGTATAAGTCGGCATCAGGGAAGTGGACGCAGAACGAGAGGATGTTATGTCTGAGGACAAACGCAAATAAGATGTGATTTTTTTTTTTTTTATCCCCCGCTGACTTCACACACTACCAAAAATAAAAATGAACCCTGGAGATAAAAGTGCAAAGTGTTTTTAACAAAACTGGAATTTGAATGACAACCAAACAGAAGCTGCTGTGAACTGCTCCATCTTTTGAGTGAGACATGTCGTCTGGAGCGTTTCCAAAACAAAGACACTAAACACATCCTCATTTTTACCGCGGATGGACACTCCTGGGGTGAGATTTTCTTCTGAGACAATCCATGTAACAATAATCATTGTATTTATACTTTCCATAAAGGGTGGCAATGCATGGCAACCTTTTTAAAAGTGTGTCTTTTTTAAAATCATTGTTTCAGAAATTGAAGCAGCAACAACATTGTAACTTGCTCTCACCATTTCATAGACCTGCGTGAGGACATTGGATTGGGACCCTGGGTACTGTAACCTGGTTTCTGCTCTGTTGTCTGCCCAGTGGTCAGCGATCGGAGCTGCCCTTCAGTGGTGTAATGGAGGATAATCTTAGTCTACCATGATTGAATAATAGCCTACTTGTTGCCTGAATCCTGTGTGTGAAAAGGAATCAAATATGCTTGTTTCTCCAAAATCCAAAATAATTTCTTAAAAAAATGGACTAGAATGTCATAGATTCTTAGTTTGCCAATTTCCATCCACCATTTCAACTATGGAGAGTGTGTCCAATTCCAGCAGTGTCCCCCCATTCTGCAACGACTCTGTGGACTTCTACTCCCTTACGTCTGGAAACCACACTGGCCTGAACTGCACCCTTCCTCCCTCTGAGATGTACTTCTACGTCGACCTTTATGTCATTTTACCTGTGATCTACTCTGTAATCTGTGCAGTGGGACTGACGGGCAACACGGCCGTCATCTATGTGATCCTCAAAGCTCCCAAAATGAAAACGGTCACCAACATGTTCATCCTGAACTTGGCCATTGCAGATGACTTGTTCACATTGGTTCTGCCAATCAGCATAGCGGAGCATTTGCTGAAAGACTGGCCCTTTGGCAAGGTTTTGTGTAAGGTCATCCTCAGCATAGACCACTACAACATCTTCTCCAGTATCTATTTTCTGACGGTGATGAGCATCGATCGTTACCTGGTAGTCTTGGCAACAGTGAGGTCCAAGCGCATGCCTTACCGCACCTATCGAGCAGCCAAAATCATCTCATTGTGTGTGTGGATCCTTGTCGTACTCATTGTTATGCCTTTCACTGTGTTTGCTGGCATCGATGTGGACGATAACAGAAAGAGCTGTAACCTCCTGTTGCCCAAACCCGAGAGTTCGTGGTTCAAAGCTAGCCGGATCTACACACTTATCTTGGGCTTCGCCATCCCAGTGTCAACCATTTGTATCTTATACACCATGATGCTTTATAAGCTGAGGAACATGCGGCTCAACAGCAACGCCAAGGCACTGGACAAAGCCAAGAAAAAGTCACCATCATGGTGTTTATAGTCTTGGCTGTTTGCTTGTTCTGTTGGACCCCTTTCCACCTCAGCACTATTGTGGCTCTGACAACGGACCTGAGAACGACACCGCTGCTGATCGGGATTTCCTACTTCATAGCAAGCCTGAGTTATGCCAACTCCTGCCTCAATCCATTCCTCTATGCTTTCCTTGATGACAGCTTCAGGAAAGCCTTCAAGAAAATGTTGGAATGTAGACCGGCCTGAGTGTCTAATGCAGACACGTACAGTGACTCACTGAGGGAGCGCAGACATGGAATGGTATGACTGCCATTTAGCGTGGTTTGTTCAAGCTGCACTAGGCAACTTTGCACAGTTTTACATGATAGCAGCTAAATAAACATTACTCTACGCCTAATATTCTGCTTGTAACCTCTGCATAGCACGCTCTCTAGGGCAGATATGATTGTAATGCTTTTCGTAAACCAAAGGGACGTGAAAACAAAAAAAAATCATAAGGGTGTTGAAGCTTCTCTTGAAAGGGATCCAATTTAGGTTATGTTTGGAATTAGTTAAT